>NC_056737.1:1256108583-1256188583 GCF_019279795.1 Protopterus annectens
TGAACTCACAAAGGCCCACTTCTCTCTAGCACTGGGAGTCAAAGGCACCTGCCAGTAACCTTTGGTAAGATCAGTGGTTGTAAAATACTTAGCCCCACCTAGCTGCTCTAGGGCCTCATATGTCTTAGGCATGAGGCAAGCGTCTGCCTCTGTGTGACTATTTAATTTCCTGTAATCCAAACAGAACCTGGTGCTGCCATCGTTCTTTGGCACCAGTACCACTGGAGAGGCCCAGAGACTGTTGGACTCCTGAATCACCCCTAGTTCCAACATCTCCTCTACCTCTTCCCTCAGAGTCTGTTTGACTCTTTCAGGTACCCTATAAGTGGCCTGCCTGATAGGCCTTTGGGGTCCTGTATCCACCTGGTGCTGCACCAGGTGGGTGCTACCTGGTTTCCCGGTGAACATGCCCCCAAATTCCTGCAACACTGCTTGGATTTCTTGAACCTGGGTAGGAGTTAGCTGCTGAGAAATTGCTACCCCTTGCATCAGGCTGTCAGCCTGAGCCTCACTGAGGAGATCAGTCACAAGATCTCTTTGACTCGTCCTGCAATCCATAGCAAATGCTCAGCACAAGGGCCTCCCTATCATGGTAAGGTTTCATCATGTTAACATGGTACAATTTGTGCCCCTGCCGTCTACCTAGAACTTCCACCATGTAGTTAACTTCACTTACCTTTCTTACCACCTTGTAGGGTCCCTCCCAAGCTGCTTGCAACTTCTTGTATCTGACAGGAATGAGAACCATCACCTGCTGCCCTACAGCATACTCTCTAGTTTGAGCATTCCTGTCATACCACACCTTTTTCTGTTGTGCTTCTGCCAGGTTCTCCTGGGCCAGTCCCATGAGTTCCCTGAGCCTTATCCTGAGATTCAGGACATATGCCACAACAGACTCCTTGCGAGACTGACACTCACCTTCCCACTCATCTTGAATTAATTCTAAAGGTCCCATCACCCTATGGCCATACAGCAACTCAAAGGGTGAAAAACCTGTGGATTCCTGGGGAACCTCTCTGTAAGCAAACAACAGATGGGGCAAATATATTTGTCCCGCTCCCTCTTAAACTGATCTGCAAATGCCCGTTGCATGGACTTGATTGTAGAGTTTAACTTCTCAACAAGACCATTAGTCTGTGGATGGTAGGGGTGGTCTTCATGTGCTTCACCCCACAGGACTTTCACAGACAAGCTAGCAGGTCTGACATAACATTGGCACCTCTGTCAGACAGTATTACGTTTGGGAAACCTACCCTGCTGAAAATCTGTAGCAAAGCATTTGCCACCTTCTCGGCCTCAATGGAGGACAAAGCCACTGCCTCAGGGTATCATGTAGCATAATCTACAATCACTAGAATATACTTTTTCCCTGTGGAACTTGGGGTACTCAGAGGACCCACAATATCCATAGCTACCCTCTGAAATGGTTCCTCGATCACAGGCAAAGGCATCAAAGGAGCTCTCACCTTGTCTCCTGCCTTGCCTTCCTTTTAGCACTGCTCACAGGTCCTGCAGTACCCTGTTACATCTCTGGAAATTTCAGGCCAATAGAAGTTTTGCATAATACGCCTCTTTGTACGTTTTATGCCCATATGACCTGCAGAGGGAATATCATGGGCTATGGCTAGAAGCGCCAGTCGGTAAGCTCTAGGCACTACCAACTGCTGTACTGTCTCGCCTTCTAGCTGTCCCTCAGGGGTCCACTCTCTGTATAGTAACCCTTTGTCCCAGTATACAGTGTCCCCCTTCCCTTGAGAATCAGGTGCCTCCCTAGCTACCTGCCTCGGGCCTTGCAATGTAGTGTCTGTGAGCTGAGCCTGTGTCTAGTCTCTCCTTGTAACCCTTCCCAGCTCCCCTTCCACAGGAAGTCTGGCATCTTCTGACAGGGGTGCTTCACTGTCAGCCTGGGTACTACTACTACTCACCTTTGCCTTTGCAGTCACTCTGTCCAAGGGACTTTTACATCGTAGCTCACTCCCTGAACTTACCACCTCAGCAGTCCTGACTGCAAGTATGCAGTCTGTCTGGATCTCCCCCAGGCTACCAAACCCACATGCTTGTCTCTTAGCAATACTGCATGTAACTGCATAAGTACATAGTACTTCCTCATCCAAATCCTTCCCTCTCAGGACATCTGCAGGATGTTAGTTCCATACCCCTGTTGTCTCATGACAACCCACTGTTGGCATTTTGTCTTTCCCACTTACTGGCTCCCTCACCTTTGGTTCCTCACCTTGCCTCCATGGACATCTGTATGTCACATGGCCCCACTGGTCCCATTCAAAACATTTAACCCTAGCTCCTGGACGTGTACCTGGACTAGTGGCTTCCCCTGCTACTGGTGGATTCTGTTGGGGCAGTCTGTGCTGCCCACCATGGGTTCCTTTAGTCCCATGAGCAGTACTGGGGGTCAATTTCCTGTGCAGGGCTGCACTGCTTGCTAGGCATAGGTCTCTCTTCTTCCCCAACGCCTCTGAAGTAGCACACTGTCTATCAGCTAACCAGATCCTCATGTCCTCAGGCAAAGTGCTAAGTGCTTATTCCCTTTCTAAAAGGTCTGCCAGCCCTTCAAAAGTAGTGACCTGACATTCACTCACCCAGCTATGAAAATAAGTACTCAGTTCAGCAACATATTCACATACATTTTCATCTGCCTTGTGTCTGTGCTCACAAAACTTTTACCTATACATTTCAGGTGTTAGTTTAAAACATTCCAACAAGTGTCTTTTAACAGCAGTATAATCAAAACAGTCAGTGTCATGCATTTTTGCTAAAGAAGTTACAGCTTTACCATGGAGTAAGGGGGTCAGGAACCATACCCAGAGCCCTTGGTCAACTTCATACTGCTTACATACCCGCTCAAACATAAGAATGAAGCTATCAAAGTTATCCCTCTCTTTAAACTGTGGAAGACATTTACTGACCTTTTGTGCTTCTGGGGTCTGGTTACTCCCTTCCCCATTACCTCCATGACTCTGAAGAGTCAGTATTTCCCTCTCATGCCTCCTCTGCCGTTAATTTTCCTCAGCTTGTAGACTCTTCATTTTCTCAGCTGCTTCTAGTTCCATACACCTGGCCTCCAACTCAAGTCTCTTTAGCCACAGCTCGATTTTTAAGTCCACTGCAGAAAGGTGAGGTGTCCATTCCCTAAGGATATTGTATCTCCACTGTCAGTCTGATTGTCCTCCAGGCTGCTGTTTTCTGATGCAGCTGTCACCAAGGCTGCAATCAGGTCTGCCTTAGTCAGGTTTCCATGCAACAGTCCCTTAGCCTGGCACATCTCTGCCAGCTGGCTCCGTGTCAGCTTTCCATACTCCTCTGCTGACATGCTGCCTGCTCACCCTGACTTAACACTAAGCTAACAAAAGAAATGAAACAATTGTGATCTGAACTCTGAGTATACACTGAATGGCTGTTTTAGAGTACAAAACACTTCTAGAGATCACTGTACATAAGCTACAGGAATTCGCTCTACCCACACTACTACAAGCCAATTAGTGTTTGACAACTAATCCATATGTGATGTGGATCCCACCACAGCAAACCAGTATGTGATAGGATATCCCAACCAACCACTGCCACCAATATGTGACGACCGTACCCTGGCCCAGCAATCAAGGAGCCTCAATCCTCACCACTAACACCAAGGAGGTTGTTTCCTAGAAGAGGGAAGGATAACTAATACACACAGAAAAGTACAATTTCCCTTAAGTGTATACAGAGATCACAGTCAGTCTGGGGCTGGTTGCTCCCTTGCTCACCAGGTCCCCAATAAGACTGCACAGCTATTTGGTCCAGGTCTCAGCCTAGCTGGGCAAGCTAAAACCTCCAGTACCCTCTCTGTCCAACCAGTGCTTTGTGTCCCTGCCCAAGTAGCTGACACAACACGCACACACTTTGAGAAGAGGTTATACAACCACATAGACCCTCCTGGGAAAAGGCTGGCACAGGTTCTCCATCTGTGCCCCTATTACCCAGACCATACAGTAGTAATTCCTGCCACTACCCAGCTAATAATTATCAGCTACTAAAAGGCCCTTAAAAAGGTGTCTAATTATTACTGTGCAATATTATAATCCAATGGTAGTATGACTAAACAGTCCAGGCTTAATTTGGAGTGACTTACACTGTAAAATCTGTAAATATGTAATGTACTTTAGATGTTAAATTATCTCTACATAAACCAGCCATAGGTAAAGGTTTTAAAATATTTAATAATAAATAATTAAAACACAAAACAAAACTACTACAATACAGTGCTACTCAAGTTCAGAGATCACACAGAAACTTAAAACAATATCGTAGGAAAGATCTGATTTCAAAGAAAAATACTTAGTCTAGCTTTCTTCTAAGTTTAACTGTTCCTTAGAGAAATTACAGCACTATAATCCTACTTGCATACATAAAGCGTAAACAGTGCTGGGTTAGATGTCCAAGATCAAAATGCTTTTCAGTCTCTCACTCAACAATAGTTTTTAAACACTATCCAACAGCTCTCTAAGGCCCTCCCAAATTACATCATTTTGACACTTAGTCTGGAGTTCCCAGGCCACAAACTGCATTATTTAGCAAGCTAACACCTGCTCAGGAGACGTCAGCAATAAAATGCATTTCACATATACACTCTAGCAGAAACCAGAGCAATAAAGCACCTGCTACATGTAAATTCTGACCCTTAACTTTAACCTTACAACAATGGGCATGAAGCCTTCATCCAGACTCACTCTAGCCGACTTGTAAAACATCAAAGAGATTCATAAGATCTTTTCAACTTCAAAAGACACATTTGAAATGCTTGGCTTGGTTTTCCTTACAGCAGATGACAATGTTGCAACAATCTTGAAGTTCACATTTTACAGTGTTTTCTTTCATTTAAAAACACATGCCTGTATTTTACATTTATTTATACAATAGATAGAATTATGTATCAAATTCTATTTGACTAGGCTGGCAGCCTTCGCTCATCTTCCTCCAAACTTCACAGGTAGTTTAGCAGAAGTTCTTTGAATCTTTAATGTGGTGGTATTAGCTATCTAATGGTGCTCCAAAAGCAGAGGGACTGGTCCTGAAATATAGAGGAACATTGTACCAATAAGTAATGGACATATAGAAATCTTAATGCATAAAAGTATATATTGATGTGCACTTTCCTGGAAATACAGATCTGAAATGGTGTAAGGTCTAATGTGCTACCTCAAAAATTAGTTTGATTGTAAACATGGAAAGCCCTAATTCAAAAAGCAAGGTTTTCCTTAAAATCATGGGTAGTGGAATGCTACAGTATGTTCATGGAGCAACTCTGCCTTTGAGGATTGCTGGAGTGAAAGTCCTGTTTTTTTTTTAAGAAGTAGCTGATATGACAGGAACTTTTTATCGGTACCATAGTTACTAGAGGAAACAAAGGTAATTGTATAGGGTGAATGTCAAGTGGCATTAGGTCCCACCCAGTCTTTTTTTTTTGACACTGTCAGTAAGAGACTTGCCATCTCCTGAAGAGTCTTAAGTCTGTCTTCCAAAGGTAAAGTTAAGCCACAAACTGGTACATAGTTATCTCATTAAACCTACTTACTTTTTTGCTCAACTTTCTATCAGCTGAATGTTAAAATGAGCATCTCAAAATGTAGAAGTAGCATGCAGAATATAGAATAGATATTAATGTCTTTAACTAGAAAGTACAAAAAATGTTTGCTTTATTCAAATAAAATGTTTTCTGGGTGAAGCAGTACAATTCGGTATTATTTACTATGATTTTTCTCTTAAAATGCATAATACTGAATATATGGACATATTTTAGTTTGAAAGGGTAATGTTATGAGGAATAGTTCCTTTAAAAGTAGGCATTTTGAAAAGTATGCCACTCACTACAGTCGTAGCAGCCTGAACAGTTGTGTTGCTACTGTTAAGCAAAAATCTTGTACTTTTTTCATGAATATGTAATATACTAATTGTAATACTCCAAAATGTCTAGCTTGTTCCTGTATACGATTTCAGAGTTTGACTGCATGTGGGGGTGGGCAGCCTACAGACTGGTAGGCATTCCTTTGATCTTGTTCTGGGTGGAGAAGGGGGAGAGGAGGGAGAGGACTTGCATGGCTGGAGCTGCATTGTGATTACTGCCGATTCTATTGGCTGAGCCTACTAAGGGATGGGGGTAGACAAACAATTGGCTAATGACCCTTTTGCTCCTTTTCTTGGATTTTAGCTGAGCAGGTAATGCTCGGGTGTTCTGGCTGTAGATATAGGGCTAATATGCAGGGGTAGAGCCACATTATGACAACTATAACTAAACCTGCTGTTTGTTTGCATGTATTAGGGGGATATGAGATTGAATCCAGTAGGCTGATGAGCATTTGTTTTTTTTTTTTTCTTTGCCAGAATATCACCTGGGCAGATGCCCTCATTTGTCTTTTATGTAGATGACAGTTGGACGGGGGGGGTGCACATCCATCACTTTAGCCATCCTGCTGACTGACATACTGTTACTCGATTCTAGTGGCTGAGTGCACTTAGGGTGGAGGCTGACTGACAGCGGGCTTAAACCCTTCTTATGTTCTACTTGAATTGCAGATTTTCAGGAGTTTATTGAAATAGTTATTGACCACGCCCAGAAAATCTTGGTGTTTTGGACTGATTGATACTACTTCAGTACTTCATATCATCAACTCCGAGGCGATCTCTGCTTAACATACAAGGCCATGTCCAACCCAGAGCTGTTGGACATGCTACACTTAAAGAAATCCCAATCCCACATGCTCCAGGGATCTAAACTTTGTTATCACAATAAACAAAACATGTTTGAGGGATAGGTTCCTGACCCAGAGACTCCCCAGACTCTGGAATAGACTGCCCATACATGTCAAGCAGAGCACCTCTTTGGCCCTCTTCAAAGGAACCTTGATGACTGGATGGGAGAAAGGAAATTCACCCCAGGGATTATGTCAGTCGCCCTGCTAGACAGGGGTCCAGGGAAGTAAATAGTGTGGGAAGAAATAGCCAGGGAATTATGGCTAGGCTTGTATAGGCCCTAGGGCCGATAGCCTAGTACCAACCTATGAACCTATGGTTTTGGTGACATCATTTACATGGGTATTAGTAGAGCTTCCTCAGATATTGCATGTCCATAGTACCAGCCATGAGCAGCAGCACCCCATTATTTCATTAGCAGTGCCTGTACACTCGTTTTTCTGATTTTATATAGGGTGGGAAGGTAGAATGTACATTGGAACCGTTTTCAACCTAGAGACAAATTCCTGCATCATCAGTCTTACAAGAACTTATATGGGATTTTAGTCTTACCTGTGCAGCATTAGATGATGGCCAGAGGTATAAACAACTCTGGTCCCTGTACTTATCTCCTTCATCTTTTTTCTCTTCCCACCATAGGAGCAATCAGCATTGGTCTCTGCACGTATCTCCTACTTTCATTCTTTTAGGTAGTTACAAGGTTTGCAGTCCAGAGGACTGTTGATTTTTTTCCAAATTCCCAGTTGTCCTCAAGCACTGTCTGGGTAAGTGACCCATTTTGTTGTACAAAAGACAGTTTTGAATCTCCTCATTTTTATCTCTAAACAAGCACAGAAATTTCTAAGGTTCAGAGTGGGTATCCCATTATCAGTTCAGAACCTTGCCAAGTTTATCTGTCATCTGCACCACAAAGATTGGCAGCTTGCTTGCAGGTAGATTCAGCCGACTTCTAAACCAAGATACTCATTCAGTATTGTGTATTGGTATGTCTTATGGTTTCCTTGTTCAGGGATCATCTTCTACGAGAGAGAGAGAAAATGGCACCTTGATGCATTTCTGTTTTTTGTTGCCGTAATTTAACTTCAAATGAAATCTTTCACTGTGGGAGATTATTGAGTTTATTGGACTTGGATTGGCATCTCTACACACAGACATCCTTGTCCGTGGAGTAGAGAATGGTTTTCCAGCAGGAAGTATTAGGTTTTTACCTCTCTCTTTTTTTTTTTTTTTCTTTGTGCCGTAGGTCCTTTGTCTTCTTATGGCGTCAGAACCTACGTTAATTTTAACTAGATATCATGAATGCCAGTTACATTACTGCCATCTGTCTTGGTAGTCTCTGATGTCTGAAGAAATTAATGCAGTGGTGATCTTCACTCAAGGTCACCACCAGTCCTTAAAATGGTGGACAGACTTGAGACCTTCAATCACTGATTTCCATTATTAGATTAGACTTGCTATTTAAGCAAGCAGCTATAACTGAGAGTTTCATTGTATGTTATTTTATTCATTACAAAGTTTCCCCCCCTGCTGCTACTTTGGCAGGGGGGGGGTGCTGTTTGTGAGACTGAGATTAGACTTGCTATTTAAGTAAGTGCACCAGCAAGAAGCTATAGCTGAGAGTTTCATTGAATTAAATTTTATTCATTACAAAGTTTGTTTCTTTGCTACTACTTTAAAGTGTGTGTGTGTGTGTGTGTGTGTGTGTGTGTGTGTGTGTGTGTTCATGAGACCGAGATTAGACTTGCTATTTAAGCAAATGCATGAGCGAGCAGCCACCAGTCATACAAAGATGCGTCTTGTGGCAATGCACGGCATGTGTGACAGGTACAGGAGTGTAGCAGAGCATTTGAATTTTTTAGTTACTTATAAGTTTGGTTTAAATGGACTGATTAACCAATTTGCGGTTGCAGTCACTGACAGATAACGAAGCCCTTCTCCAGTGTGCTTATTGTCTCATTTATAACACACTCACACAGAATTTTAATAGACTTAGACACAAATAAGTGTGTTAAATATTTATTTGACTTACTTAGCTACAGAACTAGGGGGCTTAAGGAAAGAGATTTTGCCACAAGTGGTTAATGAACGATAAGTTGAATTTAAGGTACAAAGCTCTGTCCAAAGTAAGGCTAATACAGAGGTCGTTATGATTTTTGAGGGTATTCAAATGGATATCAATTCCTTTAAGGAGAAAAATAATTATAATTATAACATAAGCATGTTGGAGAATCCTGTATTTTTATTCAGAAAACCACTCACAGTGGACATAGGAACTCAGACAGAATTTATCTAATAGAGTAACCTTGCTGACAAATCTTTGTTTTAGACTGAATTCGATTTTCAGGAAAGCCAGATGACATTAATATAAACAAGAGAAGAAGAGACAACCATAATGGTGACAACACCAGCCAGTCTGAGTCGGCCTTAAATAAACGTAGTAGGAGAAGAGCAGTTGAAGGTAACTTTAGAATTGATATGGTAAATACAGGGGATAAGGTGAGCCATCCTGCTGGTGTGTTAGTTATAGGTGACTCGAGGATTAGTAAACTACTTGTTAGTATAAGGGGGATGTAATCTCCAAGACATTTATGCAGGCCTTGTCAAATTGATAGCAGATCTGCATATAGCTCAGTAACTATACATGCAGATGTAAATGATCTGTCATCGACTCCTCTCTTTCACATGTTTAGGATGGCTGAGAGTATTTCAGAGGTTTTTTTAAAAAACAATATCAATGTTTACTTTAAAAAAAATTTGCCCTTAATAACCTTATCAGATCACTAATTCACAAAATCAATGCTGTTCAATAAATGGTTACATAACTGGGGTATTCCAAAGGGCATTGATTCCTGGGATAATTTTGTGAATAAACAAGTTTATTTGGGCAAGATTGGCATTATTTGAATTATTTGGGTAGTAAATTAAGTTCAAAATTGGTTGGTGTTGTGACACCAGGGAAATATTGCCAGTCTAGCTATCTGAAATTTTGTAAATAATTATATGTCACTTGAAAATATTAATATGATTTATATAGAAATGTGACACTGCCAGCCCAGCTATCTGGAATTTTGTAAATAATCATGTCATTTGTGAATAGTAATATGATTCATATGCTTGTCCTACAAATGTAAGAGAACTGTATGTGATGTACTGAGCTTCAAGAATGTAACCACAGTGTACCCTACTGCAAAAGAACAGAAATGTATATAAACTATATACCTGTGCAAATGTATGTTTTAATAGTAGAAGCTAGAATATAGAGTTAACTTGCAAAGCTTCAAGAAAATAAGTTGAAATTGTTATAAGATTGGGTTATTTCTTAGTTTGTGAAATGGGCACATTGTCTAAAGCTAGAGATTTTTCTGTTGTATTGAAACAAAAATAATTACTAGGTTTCAAATGTAAAAGCGTTTTATTGTTCTACATCTTCCAAGTTCTGCAAACTTCTGAGAGATATGTACTTCTCACATAGAGATTTTAAAATTATGATCTGATGTTGTTAATCTTCATTCATTCCTTACTGATGGGTTATCGGTTCCATCCTCGGAACTGAGCCAGCCAATATCAAGCTCGTGTCAGCCAAAAACTCTCGAGCCAAGGTCCTACCCAGAATGCTCTGCTCCCTGTTACCTCAGATCTCGTTTGTCATGTTGCTGTACAGCCATTTCAAGCCACTGTCTCAGCTGCCTACTAAAAGTTTATGTTTTGTTCTTACTCTAAATTTTTCTCGAGTTTATTCTAATATTTTCCTACCCTATCACACACTTCAGACTCGCTCCCTTTAGTCTTTTCCCTTTATTACCCTCCTTTCTTACCTTGTGGGAATTCTCCATTACCATCATTGGTCAACCTTCCTTTTCTCTTTTTACCCTTTTCTGGGTAGCCTTTCTTCTTCCTTTTGGTTCTGCTCTTCTTCTCCACACCAGTTATGTCGGATAAGAAAAGTAGCCTTGGTTTCAAGCAGTGCAATGATTGTGGCCATAGGTTACTGCTTTTCAATGGCCACGACTTGTGTCTACAGTTTTAATGTCTCCCACTTGACTGTGGATCCTCTGTGTGGGATTTGTAAAAATTTCTCTACCAGGACTCTCAACGAGGGGAAGAATAAGTTAATTTTGAAAGGTCTCCTCAAGTCTCCTTTCTCTGAGGCTATTTCTGGGTCTGAGGGCTCACCCCCTCCTGTTAAACCCCGCAAAAGGCATTCTTCCTCTTCTTCACTGAAGTCACTCCCTTCTTCTCTCTCTGAAGATCATAGGGAGTTGACTCACATGAAAGTGAAATTGATTACTACTCTGGTGCTGCTACCTGTGACCCTGTCGGCTCCAGGCTTGGCACCGCCCCAAATGATTCTGACTACAGCCAGGTCTCCTTTATTGATACTGGCACCGGAGTTCCTGGTGCAGACAACTGTGGTTCCGACAACTCTGTCGTAACCCTTAACGGCACAGTCAATACAGGTTCAGTCCCCTTCGGCACTGTTGGTACAGTCACCTTTGGCTCCAAGTATGATTCTTCTGTACTCCATGGCGGAGACATTTTTGGCACCAACATGTGTTTCGGTGCAGTCCTTCTCGGCGCCGTCCTTATTTCTGGTGCTGACACTTTCCACTACGGCACCGCACCCTTCAGGGCAGACCTTTGCCTTTATGGTGCAGACACCTTCAACTACTATGGCGCTGACATCTGCACAGACTTTTTCCACACCGTTTTCTTCGGTGCAGACTTTCTCTGTTGCGGGCTTTTGCACCTATTGAATTAGCAAGGACCAAATATTCCTCTTCAGTGGATCATTTTGCTAACAGTCAGTATAGTCCTTTCCTAGAAAGGCCAGAATCGCCATCAGCTTCCTCCTTGAGGTCAACCAAGAGTCTTTCTGAACAGGATGTGTTGCGGCTTGTTGATCAGTTGCTTGTGGCCAGAGATCGGTCTCAACCGTTGAAGTCCACGGTCCCTCATTCAGGTGAACATACATCTCCCCAAACCCCAACATATACTCCTCCGACTTCCACTCAAGTCTCGAAGCCAATTACTCTGACAGCAGCTTCCCTTCCTCCAACTCCAGTAGTGGATCTGACTTTGGAACCAGAGTCGTCCTTGTGGCCTCTTGTCAGGCCAGTGGCTGTGCAGTTGGGGAGGGCATTCCTGGCTCCACGCTGATTTTTTTCTATGGCACCTTCCAGGGATGCTCTCTTGTGGTTTACGGTCCTCTTGAGACTCCTGGTCTGGGGGCGGGGGTGTGACCTCAGTTCCGAGGTTGTCGTGCTCAGTTCCAGGCTCCCATCCCTCCTTTTGCGAGCCAGCCTTCCAGGCCATGGAGAAGGCGCTTGCCTCTGCTGGCAAAGCTCATTTGTCAGACTCCTCTCCCCCCTCTATGCTGCAACTGCCACAAGCTTCAACTGCCGGACACTGGGCACAAGAGCCTCAGGTTTATCCTCCTCAGGAGACCACCTCTTTGCAGTCTTCCCCAGAACCTCCCATTGAGGAAGTACCCCACAAAGCATTGTGTAAGAGGAAGCACATAGACTCCACTGAGGAGTCATTGACAGAAGATACGGATTTTGATGACTGGGAGGGGTCCCCACGGTCACCCTCTGATGAGGTGTCCTTTGGTGACATCCTCGAGATCCTTAGACAGAGGGGTGACTAGAAGCCCTCTAATCCTTCCTCTGAGGAATCTGTATTCCTTCAGGCTTTTCGTGCCCGGTCCCCTACCTCCTGGGTCATCCAGCCTGCCGATGAGCTCGTCCAGCTCAGCATGCATGGAAGGCTCCTGACACCCTGGAAGAGATACCTAAGAGGCCAGATAAAATATTATCGCCCCCAGCTGAGCACCCCCATTAGTCACAAGGTCTTCCAGTAGATGCTATGGTAGTGGCAGCTGCTACTAAGAAGGATTTGGCAGAAGAGAGCCAAACTGTCCATCCGCCCAGCAAGGAGTCCCTGGTGATTGACAGATTAAGGAAGCATGTGTTTGCTTCATCGACCTTCGCTGTAAGGTCTTTGAATTATTTGGCACATTTTACCAGGCTTCAGCGAAATCTTATCAACCAGCTCTCTGAAACCTTGGCAGGAGCTTTTTTTGACTAAGTCCATGATAATGTGGCTTCTCAGATAGCCACCCTAGAGTCCATTTCCAACTCTTCCATGCATCTTATTTCTCACGCAATGGAAGGGGCGGCTAGAGTGGCAGGCCCAGGTATAGTCGCCAGACGACATGCTTGGATGCAACTTTGCGGACTTCTTTAAGGCTTCCTTCATGAATGCCCCCATAGTAGAGGCCACTTCTTTGTTTGGCCCTAAAGTCAAGGATATGCTGGCAAGGTGTGAACAAGATGGCAAGACCCTGTCTGCTGTTGGTGTCAGACACTCCACTCATTAGCGATTGTACTCCAGAAATCAGAGGAGCAGAAGATCTGGCACAAGAAATCACAGGGTTCTTTCCGAGATGCACTTGCCAAGTTCTCCCCTAGAGGCAGAGGGGGAAACTCCAATGGAAGACGCCCCTTTCGGGGAAGAAGTCTGCGAAACCGGGGTTCCAAAGATTTTCTCTGGCCCAACTCTATCAGCGCTCGTGAAGCGTTGCCCAACTGCTCACCTCTGGAAGCGGTCAGGGGTCGCTTCTCCTTGTACCCCACAGCCTAGCAAAAGATAACAACAGACTCTTGGGTACAACAGATTATATCCAGAGGCTATCACATCCCCTTCCATCTTTGCCAAGTCTCGTCAAGAGTATTACCCGACGTTCCACCCAGTCAAAGGGAAGCAGCAGCACACAAAATCCAAAAGCTGCTACAAAAAAATCCAGATGGTCCCCCCAGACCAGATAGGATCCGGATTTTACTCGAGGTTTTTTTTAGTGCCAAAAAAGACAGGGGACTAGAGACCAATTCTGCATGTCAGTATACTAAACAAATGTGTAAAAACAGAGAAATTCCAGATGGTCACGGTGCAGTCTATCCTTCCTTTTGTGGAAGACGACGATTGGATGTGCTGTGTAGATCTTCAAGATGTGTATTACTGCATAAAATGGACAAATGCTCAAGAAGGTACCTCTGTTTCCGAATAGGAGCCAGTCACTACCAGTTTTGAGCCCTGCCTTCGGTCTCTCTACAGCCCCCAGAATGTTCACAAAATGCATGGCAGTGGTTATCGCTCATTTGCGACTTCAAGGATTCCAGGTGTTTCCTTATCTAGACGACTGGTTCCTCCTCACCACCCCCACCAAGCATCTACTAAAAGAAGCCCTGCAGTATACTCTCTCTTAATGGCTCGAAGCCTGGGAATCACTATAAACTGGGAGAAATCCAACACAACCCCAACTCAGTCTTTGGAATTTATAGGGGTACTGTTGGACACGATAAATTGCATAGCATCTCTTCCAGAACACAGGCTTCAGAGAATAAGACAACAAGTTCAACCACTGCTCTGTCACCACAAATCCCCAGCTCGATCTATACTCCAGCTATTGGGGTCAATGGCAGCCTCTATTACCAATGTTCCTCTAGCCAGATTCCACATGAGGCTCGTTTAATGGCTGCTTCTCACTCAGTGGTACCCTCTACAACATACTTTGTCCTTTCAGATAAGTGCAACTCAGAGATGCAAGCAAGATTTACTCTGGTGGATGTCTTGAATCCCCAACAATGGTCTCGCCCTTTCAAGCTCCATCAACCAATAACCACGGTGACCATGGACACCTCCCTGATGGGGTGTGGGGGGGCTATATCAGAGAAAATCTGTCCAAGATGCCTGGTCAGAGACAGAGGCCCTTTTGCATATCAGTGTCCTGGAACTGAGGACGGTGCTTCTAGCATTGCAAGCATTTCACTCCATCCTTCCATCAGGGACTATTGCGATCCAATCAGACAACATGTCAGTGGTCTGGTACATCAGCAAACAAGGGGGCACCAGATCTTACTCGTTATGCCAAGAGGCCTTGAGAATATTGCAATGGGCAATAGCTTACAACCACTTTCTAATTGCAACGCACATTCCCGGGAGCTTCAACGTGATGCGGACAAATTTAGCAGGTGCATTCCACAGCCTCACAAGTGGTCCCTCAATCCTCTGATAGTGGCAAAAATCTTCAACCGCTTGCTGCGAGCTATTTGCCTCCCCATCCAACTACAAGTGTAGCAACTAATTTGCCCTGATCCCCCCTTGGGGACACTCATCAAGGGACGCTCTAGTCCACGCTTGGCCCTTGGGTCTTCTTTATGCTTATTCTCCTCTCCCCCTCATCTCCCAACTTCTAAAGAAACCATGACAGTTGAAGAGCAAAGTGACATTGCTCCATATTGGCCTCTACAAGTCTGTTTTCCTTTCCTCTGGCCTCACCTGCTAGATCAACAGTGGATCCTCAATCCATTCCCAACATTGATCTCCCATCCGCAGGGTCTGATTCACCCCTATCTAACAACCCTGAAACTAACAGCTTGGTTTCTCCATTTCCAGTGATTGCCAGGCATGAAAACCTTACGTCCTCTGTGCGCAGTATTCTTATCGCATCTCCTAAATTGTCCACCAGACTAATCTGTCTTAACAAATGGAAAAGGTCCTCTCTCTATGGGCAGGAAATAATCAATTAGACCCCTTGTCAGCTGAAGTCTCGGTGGTATTGGATTACTTATCACATCTCTTCCACTCTGGGGTGTCTGCCTCTACTATCCGTGTAGATTTAGCTGCCATCTCAAATTTTCATATTTGTTTTCAAGATTCTTCACGTATGTCACACAGACTCTGTAAGACTTTCTTGAAAGGATTATTCACCTAAAACCTCCCTTTGAGAACCCGTACAACCTTGGGATTTGGCTTTGATTCTGCAAGCTCCAACAGCTCCCTCCTTTGAACCTGCTTCTTCATGTGATGTAAAATATCTCTCTTGGAAAACTTTGTTTTTGATTGCAATCACATCGGCCAGGCGATTATCAGAACTCCAGGCCTTATGCATCAAATCTCCCTATCTTATCTTCCATAAGGATAGGGTGATAGGGTATCACTGAGCACTAATTCTACCTTTTTACCAAAAGTGGTATCAGAGTGATCTATCAGTCTGTAGACCTTCCAATGTGCTTTCTTAAGGGAGAGTATTGTTTGCACTCCTTAGATGTTCATAGGGAATTATGATTTTATCTGGACAGAACAAAATCTACCCTTAAATCAGACCAACTGTTTCTGGCTTTTTCTGGATCTAGACCGGGTCATCCTGTATCAAAAGTTACATTGGCTTCATGGTTGAGAAATTATATATCCTTTATCTACAAAAAAACAATCTCACCTTGCCTCAGAGTCAAAGCACAATGTTCTGTAGTCCTATCTCGCCTTCATTCTTGCATACGGGTTTGGAGCCGATCCTCGGCTCCAACTCAGCCTATTACAAAGCTCAGAGTCTCTTAGTTAGCTCGTGGCTAGGTAGGGTATCCCATAGTGCACTAGTACAATCTCCAGATCTCGTTTGCCGAGTCTACGAGTTCAGAAGTGCTTCTTGCTTGGCTGTGGCTAAGTTTAAACTTTTTTGTATTATTATCGCCTTACCGCTTTCTGTAGCTAGTTCTCTTATTACTAGATAGTGTTTAATAGTGTTAGAAGTGTTTAGAATAGTTTAGAAGAATTTTTGCTCATTAAATTAGTTGTTGAGAACTGGTTGGCCGTTGGCCTTTGTTGTTCTCTGTTTGGTATCCTGTGTGCTAGTTTCTTATCATTGATATTTCTTAGGTCCGCGTTTATTTTGGACCTTCTTTTCTAGCCTTATATGTATGTATTTATGTATGTGTATGTGTATATATATATATATATATATATATATATATATATATATATACACACACACACACACATATATGTATTGTATGCAGTGTTAGAAAAGTTAAGCTTGCGTGCAGTATTTGCTCGTTACTTTCACTGCTATTAGTTTCTGGCTTTTTTCTATGAATTAGCCTATTTAGCTAGGTCCGTTTAAGTTAGAGGACCTAGTCCTCTGCTATTTTCATATTTTCCTCAGAGCTAGGCCTGTTTAAGTTAGAGGACCTAGTCCTCGTTGTGCTTGTTGTGTACCTGTTTTATTACATAGCTGTTCAACATGTCTGAATAGTCTAAAGACCACAAAGTTTCGGGTTTCAAAAAATGTATAAAGTGCTCCCAGGAGATGTCAATTACAGATGGCCATAGTAATTGTGAATATTGTCTCGGAGCCATTCATTTACAGGAAACTTGTTTATTCTGCCATTCCATTAGCTCCAGAGTTCTCCAGGAGCAGAAGAACAACTTAATTTTGAAAGGTCTCCTCAAGCCTTCCTTTGAGGAAGACATGGCGAGTTCTTCTTCTTCATCCAAATCACAATCTTCCGAAAAAGAGAAGGTTAAGTCGGCTAAGAGGCATTCTCCGGTGCCTACTAGTGTATCGGAACCTCCTCAGAAACCATCAAAACTTGGCAAGACATCTACCTCATTGGCTGCACTGTCCTCTGAGCCGATCGAGGTTGTCGATGTTGGCACTGCAGTGTCGGCCCCAAGCCTTTCGGAACCAACTACTGAAAAATTGCATCGGAGCAGGTCTAGAGATCCTTTGCAGGTCTTCCCAACCTTGAGATCTCCAATTTTACAAAGATCCAGATTGCCTACCTTGTCATCCAGATCCTCCAAGAGCTTGTCAGAGGAAGCCATCTGCTTTGCCGAAATTGTTGTTGGTTCTGACCCAGTCTGTTCCAGAGCCACCGGAGTCTATCCTCCCTGTTGTGGTTCATCCACCTAGTCGGGCCTTTGGAACCAGAGTTTTCGGGGTTACTTGTTGTGAAACCCTCAGTTCCAGCTCCACTCATGGCTGTCTCGGAGCTGGGTTCCTCTCAGACACCTTCGGCACGTTCCGTGGTGTCTAGGAGCCAAAGTTCACCAGTCTGCCCCGACAGGGACACTTGGACCTGAACCTCCTCGGTTCCGAGTCTCCCTCTCGGTGTCTGCTAGGGTGAGCTCGGACCATACATCCATCTCGGAGCCAGTCACTCTGGAGCCACTGGCTACCTCTGTTTCCTCAGAGCCAGGGCTGTCTTCGGAGCTGGAGCGATCTGCTTTCGAGATGATGAGTGTGCTGTCTCGCTCATGAGCTCCACGCAAGGGTACCGATGCTCTCCCTCCTCAAGCACAGACCTCTGTCTCAGCACCTATTCTGTTGACAGCAGAGACCCACAGTCTCAGGAGCCCCCATTGGGTGGCCCACAGTCTTCCGAGACCTCCCCTGAGTACCCTTCTGAGGAGCCCCCTCGGAAGAGGACATGCAAGAGGAAGCATGTAGACTCCCCGGATGAGTCCATCACTTCAGACACTGACCTCGAGGAGTCAGAAGGGTCCCCAAAGTCATCCTGTGATGATGTCTCCTTTTTAGACATCTTAGAGATCCTTAAGCAGAGAGGTGGCTGGCTCACTATCACCCCTTCTGTTATGGAGTCAGTGTACCTGAAGGCTTTCAGGTCTCAATCTTCAGCCTTGTGGGTGTCTCCACCTTTTGATGAACTTTTAGATCTGGTTAGTCGGAAGGCATGGGAGACTCCTGATGCCAAGGAGCCAGTTCCCAGAAGACCCACCTTTTGATGAACTTTTAGATCTGGTTAGTCGGAAGGCATGGGAGACTCCTGATGCCAAGAAGCCAGTTCCCAGAAGACCCAATAAATTTCTGTCTACCCTTGAAGAGTAAGATTTTTTGTCCAAGGGCGTGCCTGTAGATGCCTTGGTGGTGGCGGCGGCCACTAAGAAGGTGCTAGCAGAGACTTCATCTGTCCATCTGCCGAATAAGGAGTCTCGAATGATGGATAGATACGGGAAGCGTATCTTTTCTTCAGTGGTTTTACACTTAATTCATCTAACACATTTTACAAGGCTTCAAAGAGATCTCCTCAAGGAGTTAGGAGATACTCTTCAAGGTGCATCTACTGAAGGAGTCCCATTAGAAGGTGTCTGCTCAGTTGTCCACCTTAAATTCCATCATGAACTCCTCCATAAGGCTGATCTCTTATGCAGCCGACGGAGCGAGCAGGGCAGCAGGTTCAAGAGTTTCCCTTAGGAGACACTCCTAGATGCGCTTATGTAATTTTGCTGAGCCGTTCAAGACTACCTTTATCAATGCCCCTTTTGATGGTTCTTCATTGTTTGGACCTAAGGTAAAAGATACACTCACCAGGTGCGAACAAGAAGGGAAAACTCTCTCTGCCGTGGGCATACATTTTACTGTCCCCTCTAGAACATATCCTAAGGGTCAGAGAGGTTGTAAGATGTGGTTCAAGAAGTCCCAGAGATTTTTCCTGGATGCACAAGGTGACTCCTCTTTCAGAGGCAGAGGAGGAGGAGCTAATGGTAGACGTCGCCTTAGAGGCAAGGGGGTCTGCAAAACCAGGGAGGCCACCCGTATCAGCGCTCCTGATGTGGGGCCCGGCTGTGCTTCTCTGGAGCCAGTCGGGGGTCGCCTATCTTTGTATCCATAAGCCTGGCTAAACATCACCAAAGACAAATGGGTACAAAGAATAATCACCAGAGTTTACTCCATATCCTTTTCTCTTCCACCCCACACTTCCAAGATGATCCTGGATGTTCCACCCAATCACAGGACTCAAGCAACTGTAGAAGTGCAAAACTTGCTTGCAAAGAGAGTTATCCAAACCATCCCCGCAGACCAGACAGGATTCGGAACTTACTCCAGATTCTTTTTAGTGTCAAAATGTACAAAGGACTGGAGGCCCATTTTGGACCTCATCAAACTAAACTAATCCGTAAAGAAGGCCAAGTTCCGGATGGTGACACTGCAGTCTATACTCCCTCTGTTAGGGAAAGACAATTGGGTGTGCTCCATAGACCGCCAAGATGCGTACTACCATATAAAAATGGACAGAGCATCTAGGAGCCACCAGTCACTACTAATTTCATGCTCTGCCCTTTGGTCTCACCACAGCCCCCAGGGTGTTCGCCAAATGTATGGCAGTAGTGACAGCTCACCTGCGACATCTATGATTCCAAGTGTTTCTGTACCTGGACGACGGGCTCCTGACTGCCACCACCAGGCATCTACTCCTACAAACCAGATATTCCACTATCCAGCTTTGTTCCCAGTTGGGGATTACAATAAATTGGAAAAAGTCTGCCTTATCGCCCTCTCAGTTTGTGACTTTTGTAGGCGCAGAAATAGACATAATCGCCATGCTAGCTCATCTACCTGCAGAAAGAGTGCAGAACCTCAGACAACAAATTCTCTGTCTACTTCTTCTACAGAAAGTCAAGGCAAAGACTGTGCTGAAACTCTTAGGAACCATGGGTTCCACTATAATGTTAGTCCCTCTAGCCAGATTCCATATGCAAGTTCTCCAATGGCTTCTGTCTTCCTAGTGGTCCTTTCAACAACTGCCTCTGTCTCACCACATCGTCGTAGAGTCTTGCAAAAAGGACCTTCGTTGGTGGATTCAACCTGACTAACTAACAGGCACTCCATTCCTTCCTCGCCAACCCGTTGCTACTGTGACCACGGATGCCTCACAGATAGGGTTGGGGGGCATTATCTAGGCAGGACTGTCCAAGGCACATGGCAAGATCACAAGGCTCACCTGCATATCAATGTCCTAGAGATGAGAGCAGTGCGTCTAGCATTGCAAGCACTTCATGACTTTCTTCCTCTAGGGATGATAGCAATCCAATCAGACAACATGTCAGTGGTATGGTATCTCAACAGACAAGGAGGAATCAGATCTTACCCCCTTTGTCTCTAAAGTGACTCTATCAAATTGGATTTCGAGCTGTATTTCCTTCATTTACTCCTCCAATGGAAAAACTCTACCGTTCAAGATTAAGACTCATTCTACACGATCCCAGTCTACATCTGCTGCCTTCCAAGCCAGAGTTCCAATTGACAGTATTTGTGCAGCAGCAACTTGGGCTATCCCTCATACCTTTATTACTAATTACAAATTGGACCGGACCTCAAGGGGTAGAGCCTGCTTTGGTTCCACTGTACTCAGGAGTATTTTCCCGTGAGACACCCAAGAATAAGGTGCTAGGGACGCTGTCCCATATGTAAGAATGAAGGCGAGATAGGACTACAGAACATAAAGAAGTTATGTATTCACTATAACGTTCCATGTTTGTAGTCCATCTCGCCTGTAATGCTTACAAACTCACCCACCTACCCCCATCCTGGAAGGATCTGGAGACGGGATGGTCTTACCTTGGTAGCGTGGAGACCTTCCATTTATTGTTGTTCTTTCTGGGTAATCTTAGTTCTGTCTATCTAAAGTTTAGCAGCAAACAAGATCTGGAGATTGTACTACTGTACTATGGGATACCTACCTAGCCATGAGCCAACTAAGAGACTTTGAGCTTTGTAATAGGCCGAGTCAGAGATGAGGATAGACTCCGAAAACCATATGTAAGAATGAAGGGTGAGATGGACTATAAACATGGAACTTTATGGTGAGTACATAACTTCTTTTTCTACAAGATCTATGGCAACTTCAGCAGCTTTCCATGCTAAGGCTTCCCTCAATAATATTTGTTCACCTGCAACTTGGGCCAAATCTCATACCTTTATTCTTCATTACAAATTGGACTTGTCCTCCAGAGGTAGAGCTTCCTTTAGCTCCATGGTGCTCAGGGATGTCCTTCCATGAGGGCCACCCAGGAATACAGGTAGCTGGGGACCCTGTCCCATCACTAAGGAATGAACGAAGATCAACAACATCAGATAAAGAAGTTGTCTTACCATAATGTTCCATCTGTGTTGTTGATCTTCATTCATTCATTACTTCCCACCCTCAATCCCCCATCCGGAGGTTCTTGATTGATCTCATGTCCTCCTTTCCTGTAGGTCTGTTATGACCAGAGGTAGCCTCTACTTTTATCTATTAACTTGCAAACTTGATCTAAGGTAACAGGGATTAGAGCATTCTGGGTAGGACCTTGGCTCGAGAGATTTTGGCTGATGCGAGCTTGATATTGGCCATCTCGATTCCGAGGACAGAACCAATAACCCATCAGTAATGAATGAACGAAGATCAACAACAGAGATGGAACATTATGGTAAGACATTACTTCTTTTTAGTTTCTGTTGGCCTGGGAACTGAAGTCAGGTGACAAAGAGTGATGTCATCCATGCTAACCCAGCAGTAATATGTGATATTAATAACTTTTTCAGAGAGGGAGAGGGTTCATTTTGTATGTTGTCTTGGACCTGGCAGGAACATCCACACATCTGCATTTGTCTTGCTCTGCATAGTATCTTTTAGATGTAGATAGGAATATAGTAAATATTCGTTTTGTTGTTTTCTGTATTTATTTGAGATTGCCTTGCAATGTTGTTTTAAAATATTTCCTGTGATTCTGAACACTGTAGTTACTGTGTTGGAGTATTGTCTTGTTGTTTTATTATTTATTGTTAAATATATTTAAACCTTTTAATTTGTTTAGAGATATTTAAGCTCTTAGAGTACTTGCATGTGTACAATGGATATCAAAAATTTACATACCCCCGTTAAAATGCCAGGTTTTGGTGTATAAAAAGTGAGACCACAATAAATAATTTCAAAACTTTTCCCACCTTTAATGCGACCTATAACCTGTGCAATTCAATTGAAAAACAAATTTGTTAGGGGAAAAATATAAAAAATATACAATACGCTGGTTGTGTAAGTGGGCACACCTTTAAACTAATACTTTATGTGTGCACACCCTTAAACTAATACTTTGTTGAAGCACCTTTTGATTTAATTACAGCATTCAGTCTTCTTGGGTACACACCTGCCATCAATTAAAGAGAATCTGATTAACCCCAAATAAAGTTCAGCTGTCCTAGTAGGATTTTCTTGACGTTTTCTCGGTTGCCTGCTACAGCAAAAGCCATGGTTCGCAGAGAGCTTACAAAGCATCAAAGGGATCTCATTGTTGAAAAGTATTAGTCAGGAGAAGGGTACAAAAAAATTTCCACAGCATTGGATATACCATGGAACACACTGAAGGCAGTCATCAAAAAGTGGAGAAAATATAGGACAACATCATCATCATCATCCCCTTTTTCCCATTTACATGGGGTCGGGGTATCATATTAACTGTCGCCAACTCTTTTGATTCAGTGCCACTCTCCTGCCTTCTTCAACACTCATGCCTGACTGTCGCAGATCTTCTTTCACACAATCCATCCACCTCTTTGCTGGATGCCCTCGCTTCCTCTTACCTTCTTCCTGTCTGTCCCAAATCTCCCTCACCAGATTGTCTTCTGCTTTTCTACACATGTGCCCATACCATCGTAATCTATTTTCTTTGATCTTTTCTGCATTTGGAGCTACTTTGGCTTCTGCTCTTATGTCCTGATTTCTTCGCCTGTCCCGCAGTGTGCATCCTACCACCTTTCTCAGGCACTTCATTTCCATCACCTCTAGCTTCTTCAACTGTTCTGCCTTTACTGCCCAGGTTTCTGTACCATACAGTAGTACTGGTTGCACCACTGTCTTGTACACCTTACTTTTCATCTTCTTTGGCATTCTTCTGTCATATACTACACCTGATACTCTATGCCAGTTTGGCTGCAGCCCCTCTGATTCTAGCTTTGACCTCTTCATTCAGACTACCCTTCTCCTCAACCACTTCTCCCAGATACTTGAAGCTGTTTACCTGTTCCACTATCTTCCCATCTATCTCTATTCTCAGCTTCTTCTGATTTCCCCAATCTGCTGCCATTACCACTGTCTTATCTGTGCTTAGTTTCATCCCATGTGCCTTCAGATTTGCATTCCATTCTCCTATCCTTTGCTGAAGTTCTAGATCAGAGTCTGCCTGTACTGCCACATCATCTGCATACAGCAGCTTTGTTGCTCTGACCCCTCCAACCTGTTTGCTGATGTAGTCCATTACCAGTATGAACAGCAGTGGGCTCGGAGCTGAACCCTGGTGTACACCCACTCCCACTGGGAACCCCTCAGTGAGGCCAAACACTGTTCGTACTTGAGTCACTGGGTCCTTGTACATAGTCTGTACTAATTCTACCAATGTTACTGGGACTTCAAACCACCGCAGTATTGCCCAGATTAGCTTTCTTGCAAAGAACTGGATGTCCCTCCAAAACTGATGAAAAGACCAGATGAAAACTGCTCAAGGAGGCTGCCAAGAGACCTACAGCAACACTTAAGAAGCTGCAGGAATTTCTGGCAAATACTGGTTGTGTACTGCATGTGACAATCTGCTGTATTCTCTGTATGTCTGGATTATGGGGTGGGGTTGCAAGATGGAAGCCTTTTCGTACACAGAAAAATAGCCAGGCCCGGCTAAAATTTGCAAAACAATACATCATGTCTCCCAAAAGCATGTGGGAAAATGTGTTATGGTCTGATGAGACCAAGGTTGAACTTTTTGGCCAGAATTCCAAAAGGTATGTTTGGTGCAAAAAACAACACTTCGCATCAACAAAGGAACACCATCCCTATAGTGAAGCATGGTGGCAGCAGTGTCATGCTTTGGAGTTGCTTTTCTTCAGCTGGAACTGGGGCTTTAGTCAAGGTGGAGGGAATTATGAATGGTTCCAAATACCAGTCACTTTTGGCCCAAAACCTTCAGGCATCTGCTAGAAATCTGAAGATGAAGAGGAATTTCACCTTTCAACACGACAATGACCCCAAGCATACATCCAAATCAACAAAAGAATGGCTTCACCAGAAGAAAATTTAAGTTGTGGAATGGCCCAGCTAGAACCCAGACCCAAATCCAATAGAAAATTTGTGGGGTGACCTGAAGAGGGCTGTGCACAAGAGATGCTTTCGCAATCTGTCAGATTTGGAGCGCTTTTGCAAGGAAGAGTGGGCAAATATTGCCAAGTCACGATGTGCTATGTGGATAGACTTCTACCCAAGATGACTGAAATTAAATCAAAAGGTGCTTCAACAAAGTATTAGTTTAAGGGTATGCACACACAACAAAGTATTAGTTTAAGGGTGTGCACACTTATGCAACCAGCATATTGTAATTTTTTTATTTTTTATATTTTTTCCCCTAACAGATTTGTTTGTTTTTCAATTGAATTGTACAGGTTATAGGTAACATTAAAGGTGGGAAAAGCTTTGAAATGATTTATTGCGGTCTCATTTTCTTATATCACAAAAACCTGGCATTTTAACAGTGGTGTGTAAACTTTTTATATCCACTGTATTTGGTGACACTGTACAGGCTGCCCCTAAATAGCCTTGATCTTGGTCAGACTACCATTTGGATTAATAGTAACATTACACAGTAAGATTGGGCACCCTTTGGTAAGGGCCTTAAAAGTGGTTGATAAGTAGTGGCTGGTGGCAGCTGGTACTACCTTATAGTCTGGGCAGAAGGGGGGTATAGCTAGTAAACCTGTGCCAGCCATTCCCAGGTATGTGTTTGTGGATAAAAGTAAGTGTGTGTGCATGTGTGTGTGTGTGTACTTGGGCAGGGACACACAGCAATGGCTGGACAGAGAGGGTGCTGGAGGTTCTGGCTTGGCCACTCAGTTGAGATCTCAAACCTATAGCTGTGCCAGTGGGGAGTCTTATTGGGGATCTGGAGAAAGAGGCAGAAACCAGCCCCAGACTTGACTGACTGATCTCGGTCTGCTCTTAAGGGAAGTTGTACTTTACTGTGTGTGTACTTTTCACCCTGCCATTGTGTACATCCCTCACTGTTGCCAGTGGTGAGGATTGATGCTCCTTGATTATTCGCCCCAGTGCAGGGGCATCACAAGTGTCATGAAACTTTTATTTATTTTTTTATATATTTTACCTAGGTATTAAGTTTTTTTACAACCATGCTGGACAACCCAGGTTACTAAAAGTGCATCATGCTAATGCTTAAAGTTTGACTAATAAAATAAATGAACTAAATGTTGTCTGTTCAATAAATAATTGCAACTTGGTTGTGATTAGTAAATCATGGAATAGTGAAGAAATAACCGGTTTGCGGTTACCAATAATTTAGCTGCCTGAGAAATAATAGGATAGGAGAAGGGGTTGTTGTTTTTGTGAATCAATGGTTAAATATTAGGGTGTTAGAAGTGGATGATAACTCAGAATTGATTTTTTTGTGGAAGTATTAGTTGATGACTCTAGTCTTCCACTATACTTGTTAGTACACTGATCAACTCTGGTATATTGATGACTTGCTCAAGTTTGACTCATGATAACCAGATAATATATTTTCCAGGTAACAGTTGGTCTGATGGAACAACAACAATGTTGGAGGGATGGATTTGACGATTTATGTATGTTTCACAATTTGACTCGGATGATTGACTTTCCAACCAGATCAAATACTATCTTAGATCTCTTACTTGCAAAACATTCCAGATAAATTTATGACATTAACCGTGCCCATAAGGCAATTCAGATCAATCAGATTTTGAATTTGATATAATTAAAGATTTTCACAGGAATTCACAAAAGAGTATTTTTGATAAGTCTTAGCTGTTCAGTCTGTATGTTATTAATCAAATATATTCTGTGGACTTAAATTCCTCCGAGGTAAATAATGTTGTGAATAAATGTCAGGACTTTGAAAACATTTATGACGTTTTTCTGTCTGGATTAAGAAAACAGTAATTTAATAGTTTGCTAAGGTTTCCACCTCCATGGTAGAAGAATGCTGGTCATACTAAACTTCTGAGAAAAAAAGGGGAAGAAATTTAGACTGTTGAAGACGTCCAAGAGAAATTATTTAAAACAGGCTTAAACTTTGTCTCCATAGGGTTAAATGTCTCTCTGATCTTAGCATAAAGTTAATTTAAAGATAATTTAGTTAGTAGCCCTTTTTCTTAGAAATTTTATTCTTGTGTTAGATACATTAATAATAAGATTAAATCTTTAGGACCAATTTCTGTTTGAGGTGAAGTGCTGTCGTTGGAGAATTATTGACCAACTTGCTCAATGAGCACTTGGCAGAATATATTACACTGTTTAGCTATCTTTCTAATGATAACATTTTTATAGAAGACAATTGTATGTGCTCAGTTTTCAATTTGACCCTTTTGTGAGCATTTTTGAGCTATATTAAACCGGGCAGTGGTATGGGACTTGATAATATTCCAAGCGTTTGCATATTGCACTTAATATATTTTGGGTAATATCACTCAATTTTTTTTAATTACCTCTGGTATTCTGTCATTGTTCCTGCTAGTTGGAATCTTGTGGACAGAATTCCAATTTATAAGGGGCGGTGGGCAGCAGACCATATAAGTAATTATAGACCTATCAGTCTTGCTTCACTGGTGTGGAAGAGTTTTGAGACATGGCTACTTTCCTTTCTTTATCAAGACTTTCAGGGATATTTAGTGGATCGCACTCAACGTAGTTTAAAAAAAATATGATAATGTCCTTTTTGCATTCTTCATCACAATTGGGGTTACGGATCTGATCCTCAGGTCTGACTTGGTCACAGTTTGCACAGCCTTAGGTCCCAGTCTCAAGCCCTCTACCCACAATGCTCTGCACTCTACCCAGCTTCCTCTGATCCCATTTGCTGCCATTGCTGATGGACGTGGTTTATTCAGTCTCAAGTTAAAGAGCATTCTTTGAATATTTCTAAGCTGTTTTTCAGATAAGCTCTATATTATAATATTATTTTTCTCTTTCCTGCTCTCTTCCTCCACTCCCACTAGTTTTCACAGGCGTTAGGGTTTTTGAATTAACTTTCCCATGTTGCTCTTAACTATAGCCTTCTTCTTTTGTCTCCTTTTGGAACTGTTTATTAGGTGCGTGTCTGTTTACGGATGGTTCTTTTTCTTTCATTGGTAAGCTAAAAAAAAATGTTCTTTGCTTTGTTGTTGTTGTGCTTACATTCTGGTGTTGCTCGTTTTTTCTCTGACCATATCAGACATGCCAACAGGCTTTAAGCGCTGTTGTGAGGGGGTTGGGAAGGGTTTCTCTGAGTCCATTGGCTTTCCAATTTGTGAAAAGGGTCTTCTCTCAGAGATCTGACCTCTCAGATCTGTAATCCTGTCGTCCCTCATTGGATCTGAGTGCTGTGCCTATCATACCTGTCCAGGGTCAGCCCACCTCGAGAAGCCTACAAGACATTTCCCTAGAGGGAGTTCCATCTTCTTCCAACACCTCCCTTGAACATCCCACTGAGGAGGTTCCACACAAGAATATGTGCAAAAGGAGGCTCATAGACTCCTTTATGGAGTCTTTCATGGAATAGACAGACTTTGACAAGGGAGAAGGATCCCCAAGATCGCCACCAGAAGATATCTCCTTTAGAGACATTTTAGAGATCATTAGACAAAGAGGTGGTTGGTCAGCCCAAACTCCTCCTCCTGAAGAGTCATTGTTTTTGGAGGCTTTCGGGATGGGCCCGTCTAAGTCTTTGGCAATTCCTTTGGCAGACGACCTCATAAATTTGGTCTCCCGCCAGGCCTGAAAAAAATCTGACACCATTGAACTAATCCCCAAACATTCCAATACATTTTTATCCCCCCAGGACCATCTACACTGGATCAACGGCATACCGCTAGATGTTATGGTTGTGGCAGCAGCTACCAAAAAGAGCTAGCAGAACAAAGCTCATCTGTCTATCTGCCGAATAGAGTGTGCAAAGAGATGGACAGATTTGGTAAACTCGTTTACACCTCGGCTACCTTCTCGCTGAGAGTGTTAAATTATCTGGCACATTTCACTCCTTTTCAGAGAGATCTGGTCAAAGAACCTTCTGACTCTCTAGCAGAAAGGACTTCAAGAAAATGTATCCCATTTGGCTACTCTCTCTTCCCTGCCTAATTCCTCCACGAGGTTCATCTCCTATTCAGTGGAGGTCACCTCACAGGTAGCTGGCTCGGGTATTGCTGTTAGAAGGCACACCTGGATGAGGCTTTGTGACTTTGTGGGGCCTTTCATGGCATCCTTTGTGAATGCTCTCTTTGATGGCTCTTTGTTGTTTGGGCCATCAGTCAAAGATACACTAACCCACTGCAAAAAGGAAGGAAAGATCCTGTCTGCCATGGGGATCAAGTGAAGTCAACGAGGAGGTAAGAAAACCTGGTTCTGAAAATCTCAAAGGTCTTTTCAAGATCAATATGGAGATTCTTCTTCCAGGGGTAGAGGTTGCAATGGGAGACACTGCCCCAGAGACAGAGGAGGTCCGCAGAATCTGGGCTTCAGGGAACCCTTATCTGACAAACCCCATCACCACTCCTGAAGTGCTGTGCAACTTCTCAGCTCTGGATGCAGTCAGGGGTTGTTTTTCACTACACCCAAATATCTGGGTGTTGAGCATAATTTCCAGAGGCTATTATGTTCTGTTTTTCCTTACACCTCCAGAAAAACAGAGGAGACTCCCCAGCATTCCTCCTGGTCTGAGGGAGTATGCAGTACAAGAAATCCAAAAACTACTGCAAAAAAAGAATCACCCAAGAGGTCCTAACCTGACAGAGGGTCGTTTTTTTTTTTTTATTATTGCCAAAGAAAACCAGGAACCTGAGACCAGATAAAGAAGTCGAAGTGCCAGATCCCCCCCCCCTCAAAAAAAATCACGGTTCAGTCCATCCTACTGCTGTTGCGGAAGGATGATCAGATGTGCTCTGTAGACTTGCAGGGCCCGTGCTATCATATCAAGATAGACAGGCACTCCAGAAGTCATCTGCACTTCTGGCTGGGAGCCTGTCACTACCAATTCAGAGTTCTGCTTTTTGGACTCGCTACAGCCCCCAGGGTGGCTACCAAATGTATGGCAGTAGTAGCAGCCCATCTCAGACTGCAGGGATTCCATGTGTTTCCGTACTTGGATGACTGGCTTCTAACTGTGCCAACCAGGCATCAACTTATTCAATCCAAGAATTTTGTTCTGGATATCTAGTTCCTTAAGCATCACTGTAAGTCTGTCAGAATCCCATCCATCCCCAGTACAAACATTGGAATTCATTGGGGTTCTACTGGACACAAAAAAATCAAGTAGCGTCCTTGTCTCCCCATCACATTCAAACAATGAGAGACCAAGTACAAGCAGTCCTATACCTCCCATCTCCACCGGTGAAATTAATACTTCAGGCTCTTTGGTCTGACGGCTGCCATCAGTCTTGTCCCATTAGCAGGGTTTTTTTTATGCAAGCTCTCTAGTGGACACTAGCTGTTCAATGGTCTATTCTTTACCAGTCTGTATCTTTTTTCCTATCACAGTAACACCGATTTGCAAGAGGCATCTACTGGTGGACTCTTTCAGATGACCTGCTTCTAGGCAGGCCGTTTCTTCTTCCTTCCCCCACAGCCACTATGATCATTGACTATTCCCAGCAGGGGTGGGGGCATTTCAAGGGAAAGATGCATTTCAAGGGAAAGATGTTCCAAGGCATGTGGATTCACATAGAGACCAGGTTAAATATCAATGTTCTGGAGATGAGATCATTCCTCTTAATGTTGCAAGCCTTTCAGGATGTTTTCCCTTTAGGAACTATTGCAATTCATACAGACATGTTGGTAATCTGGTATATCAGCAGGAGGAACCCATTCATATCCTTTGTGTAGAGAGGCCATGAGGTTGTGGAAATGGGTGATATCTTCAGACCAATTTCTGATTGCAACTCACATACTGGTGAAGCCCAGTGTTCTTGCAGACAAACTCAGCAGGTCCATTCTGATCCCTCATGAGTGGTCCCTCAATCAATCAGAAGAGAATTTGATTTTCAGCCACTGGGTCTACACCTCTTTGCATCCCCTCAAAACAACAAATGCAGCAGGTACCTCACTCTGATCCCCCCTCCAGGGGAGTCCCTGAAGGATGCTGTAGTCCACGATTGGCCCTCTTATCTCCTTTATGCTTATCCTCCATTATTGTTGATCCCAAAGTTTCTACAGAAAGCAAAATAGTTGGAGTTCAGTGATCCTCATTGCCCCCTACTGGCCCCATCAGATATGGTTCCCCTTCCTTTGGTCTCACCTAAAATATCTTCCATGAATACTGGAACCCAGATAGGGCTTCCTTTCTTGCCCATCAGGAAGCCTACATCAGAATCTGTTTGCCTTCAAATTGACTGACTGGTTTCTCCAATTCCAATGAATGTAAAAGGTCCAGGCTTTCTTCCCCTGTTCAAAATAGTCTTGGGCTTCTCAGAAAGCTTATACTAAAAAAAAAGTGTGCAAAAGCAAATGGAAAAGATTTGCCATTTGGGCCACCAAGGAAAAACATTGTCCTTTCTTGGCTCCAATGTCAGACATCCTTCTTTTTCTTGCTTCTCTTTGAGGAGGGGGCTAATTTTTCTACAGTTAAGCTTCAAATGGCAGCCATATCCAGTTTTCATGCTGGAGATTCTTCGGGGTCACTGCCCATGTCTAGATTATGCAAAACCTTTGTGAAAGGAATTTTCCTGCTTAGACCCCCCCAATTAAAGACCTGTGTCTTCCGTAGGATCTCCTTGTTATTCTCCAAGGCTTAACTCTGAAGTCCTTTGAACCAACTAGCAATTGTGAAATGAAGTACCTTTCTTGGAAAACTGTCTTTTTGGTGGCCATCACATGAGCTAAAAAAATTTCTGAAATTCAGACCCTGTCATCCAAACCACCTTATATTATTTTTCATAAAGACAGAGTTTACCTTCGTACAAATCTCTCCTTTGTGTAAAGTAGCTACAGAGTCTAATATTAACCAGTCCATACAATTGCTAGTTTTCTTCCAAAAATTTACCAGTAAGGGCGAATATTTGTTGCATCTTCTTGATGTTCACAGGCAACTATATTTTTATCTGCACAGAACAAAGCAATCCAACCAGTTATTTGTGCCCTTTCTGCCTAAACATCTAGGTCATGCAGTATCCAACGTTACGCTAGTAAAATGGAATACAGACTGCATATCACTGATTTATTGCAAAAATGGTTGGAAATTGCCTTGTCCTCCCAAAGTGTGTTCTACTAGATCTATAGCTACATCAGCTACTTTCTCCTCTATAGCATTCATTGATGATATCTGCACAACAGCCACTTGGTCAAAATGTCATACCTTTGTACAATTTGGACATTGTCTCTAGAAGTAGGGCTTCTTTTGGTTTGAGAGATCTCAGGCATATCCTTCCTTGAGGCCACCCAAGAGTTGCGTAGCTGGGGACTCTGATCCAATAGTGAGGAAGAATGAAAAGGACAACATCAGATTTATAAGTTATGTACTTCCCATAACTTGGCATCTGTGTTGTTCATTTTCATTCTTCCTCACCTTCCCTCTCAGCCATCCCCCAGCCTAGGAGTTCGTAGAAGATCTATGGAGTTTATAGGAACATTATTCTCTTTTTGAGCCTCTGATTTCCTTCTGTTTATTAGGTGTCTTTGTCATATAAGATGATTCAGCAGCAAACTCTGAGGAAGCTGGTTAGAGTGAAGAGCATTGTGGGTAGAGAGAGGAGCTTGAGACTGAAACCCAAGTCTGTAAAAAATGCGGCCGAGTTGGATCTGAGGATCGGATCCATAACCCAATAGTGAGGAAGAATGAAAATCGACAACACAGATGCCAAGTTATGGCAAGTACAAAACTTACAATTCTGTGTTCAATAATTTAATTGTATTTTATGACTCTGTGACAATTGCATTAGATATGGGCATGCCTGTAGTGGTGGTCTGTTTGGATTTGTCTAAGGGTTTTGACAGTGCCCCTCATTCTGCTATCATTGACAACATGCTCAGACCATACCTCTGAACCTCTTAGAGCAAGAAATCTGGACAAAGCCATAAATAAAAGTGGGTTGAAGGCCCAAAAATAGGGACAAGTTTTAAATATTGCACTTACAAACTTAGAAAGTTGATAGAATAACAGGTTTTGCACTAGCATGAATTTTCTGAGTGGTATGACATCTGAAACTCAAATGTCTGTCATTAGGTTTTAATTTCAGTCTTTAATGATTTGCCACTAATTTGCCAGAAAACCACAATTTTATGAAAAATGAACCAAAAATATGAGGCAAAAATCTGGATATTCTGCAAAAATTTGTACTGTTGAGAGGTATGGCTCAGACACAAAGTTAATCCATTGCTCGCTGGGTGGCTAATCGGCTTCATAGTAGATTGCAGAGAGTAAGGATTGGAATTTTCACATATAGCTGGCTTGAAGTGAATAAAGGGTCTCCTCGGGGCTCAGTTCTAGGTCCAGTATTGTTCAACTTGGTATTTTAATTTATTCCTAAGATATTTAATGTTTGGATGGACAAGTATGTGGATGATATTAAAATAGGTTGTGTTATTACATTGACTTAGGATACTGACCTCTTCAGCACTTGCATGTATTTGGTGGCTAAATGGTTAGACTTCACCAAAAGCTGATAAAGATAAATTCATGACTTTGCATTTTTAGAAACCAGAGTTTGAATATCAAATAAATCCTCATGAGTAACAGGTTTATAGATTAGTACTAGGCTAACTACCCTTCTGGGCTATTTTAAGCCTAGCCAATTACCCCATGGGAGAACCAAACTTTGCTCCTTGTGTCTGTAAGGTAATCACCTTAACCATTATGACAAGCTCACAGAAGTTGACCGAATATAAGGATTTGGGTATTTATTACTATATTTAGCAATTTTAAATATAGGACTAATGGCTTAGTTAAAGCTAAAGCATTAAAAGTTATTGGCTTAATTTTTAGGAATTTTAGAACAATAAATAATGACTGTCTTTTGAGGATGTTCATAATGTATGTTCAACGTATCATTGGGTAGAGCTTTGTTGTTTTGCTCCTACAAGAAAGATGATTTCCTGGTTTTAGAAGGTGTTAAGTGAAAATTTACAAAGTGCGTCATTACTTGTAGAGATAAATAATACCCACCTAGACTGGAAAGTCTAGGCATCTTTTCAGATCGTTACAGATATCTGAGGAGTGAACTTTGTTTAGCTTACATTAGGCTGTGGAGTAAAGAATATCGATCTCTACTAAATATTGAATTGTTGAATACAAGCATATTAACTAGAGATACATATTTTACCTACAGAATTGAGGATTCAAGGACATTCTTGAATAAACTGTTTAACGCAGTCATTGCTTCGACTTTGGAATAGGGTTCCTTTATATATTCCACAGTCTTCTTTGCAAGTATTCACAGAACAATTTGATACCTGGTTGGGTCTAAGGGGTATATACATTCACTGAGTCTGCATTCTGAATAGCCTTTGGCCTTTATGCAGAAATTAATGAACAATTCAACAATACTCTTTGGACCTGGAGCAGGTACTCACAAGGAGCGCATCACAAAAGTGGTATGAGTTCTTGTCTGCATCCCAGCATGCACAGAAGTGGTGAAAAACTTAAATCTGCTTGAACTCTGTGCTGCTCTGGTCCCTGCAGCACCAGGGACATCAGAATCGTGTATGGCAGTTTTCTGGTATATCAGCAGTTAGAGAAAAGCAATTTCCCTGCTTTTGTGCTGAGAAATGATGAGCCTTTGGAAATGGATTCTTGAGAGAAAGTCATGTTGTAGGCCAGATTTTTTTCGCCACCCTTCTGAGCAGACAGTCACCGCTGTTGCTATGGGTATGAGAGAGTATTCATATAGTTTGCATTCAGCCTTTGCCAGAGGAGTAAACCTGATTTTGCTAATAAAAAGAAAATCTATACTGATGACAGAGTATTGCTGCTTTTTCTCAAAGACCAGAGGTTCAGTAGTAGATGAATTATCTGCTCCTTAGATAAGAGAACTCTTACTCAGGTTTCCAGTGTTGTTGAGGTTATTAATGAGGAAAAGGTCAATTTAGATTTTAATGTTCCCTTCTTTGGTTTGGAAAATATTGGTTTCCACTGCTGCAGTCTGTGATGTAAACCATGAATAAATTGCCATTACAAAATACGTTGTTGATAGTGAGCAAGAAGTCGATACTCAGCCCTAATTTGCTTTACATCATAATGCTACACAACAGAGGAAGGTGAATAGACCCCAGCCTTAAGGTTACAACATCCATAAATAAATGAAGCTGAACAGACTGCTTTAGTAGCATGTACCCTGTTTATGTAAAGAGAAATGTTGTGAAGGGTCAGACTGTAATAATCTCCAGGTTTACTGTGATTGAGGAATATTTTATTTAAAAAAAATTATGTTTTGTGAAACATTTTTTAGAAAACAGTTGCACCAAAGACTTAGTACAAAATGTAATGATAAAAGGGGTTCACTACGAGGGAAGGTAAGTTGAGCAAAATATATTTACACCCAGAAATCTCACAATAGGACAGTGGCTGTGGTAATTGCATTTAGTTTGGAATTCAATGCTGTTAAGAATATTGATACCAATAATTGGAGAATTCTTAACTCCACATAAGGAAGTGAAGCAGGTCCTGTGCAATTTCCTTTTGTATTGTAATTCTGGAGTGATGATGTAAAACATAAGTTGAAAAGAAGCCCAGTGGTGAAGACAGTCTCAAAAGACACATGGCACTTAATGGTTGTGTATTTTGCTCATTATGCAGCTATCTTAGTCCATCTTGTATTAAAGCTTATTGGGGCTGAAAGTAGTTAAAATAGTTATTTTAATAGTTCAGCAGATGTGGTATATATATATATTAGAATGTCTCAGCTGTTCTGCATTTTATGTGGGAAAATAACCAGAAACAGAGTATATGAGCATCAACACACTATAAAGAAAAATAACATTTTAATGCTTTATATAGACTTTCTTCATCCTGCATGAACTTGAAATGTATAGTTTCTGTATTAGTCAGTGTGCATCTGGAGATGAGATGTAGACTTTTGGAATAGAAGGATCATCCGGTGCAATGAAACCTAAATGCATGCACAGCAACTGGAATAAATTTTTGCTTTTTAAGTGCGTGTTAAAAATGAGGCTACTTGCATTTTTTATTTTTGTTACACAGACCTTCATGCATTTATCAATATTGAGCTGTCATTTTATAATTTTGTTGCAGATTTCATATATGTGTGTGTGTGTGTGTGTGTGTGTGTATGTATATATGTATATATGTGTATATATATATATATATATATATATATATATATATATATATATATATATATATATATATATATATATCTATGGATCTAAGACATTTGCTCGAGTGAGCAAACGTCCGAATCCATAATCGAGCACACTTTAACGAAAGCGTTTTTATCGAAAAAGCACTTTTGTTAAAGCGTGTTACAAAAAAAAATAAAACACTACATTAGGGTGCCCCCCACATACCCCCTACTTTAATATTCTCCCTTCAAGACCGCACTACAGTGGGGAAAAGGGAAATTTCCCTTACCCGCACAGTAGTACAGCCTCGGCAACAGGCATACTTACGTGAAGGTGCTTCTTCGGTGAAAAGCACTTTCGCGTAAGTATGCCCGGCCGTTTGGGTTTCGGTCGTTTGCTCACTCGAGCAAACGTCCTAGATCCATATATATAATGACCCACAGGTAAAGACAAAATAGGTTTGTATCTAGGACCAACCCATGTGGCACAACATGCCCATAGTTCAACATCTTCATAGGTTCATAGGTGTTTTTACTAGGATAATGACCACAAGGAACTTTTTAAGCCTAGCCATGCATACCAAAACTGCAACAAGTTCTGGTACCATTGATCAATGTATGCAGGGGCTTGGGGGATGAAACATTTACAGACAGGGGCCTGAGAGATGAACCATTTACAGTCTGCCTGTGTCCATTAGAAACACAGGTGCCAAACCAACGATGCATTTCCTGTTTTTCATCCAGTTATCCAAGTTACACTTGCAGAGTTCCTCCCTAGCCCAATTCTTCACATGCATGGGGAGCCTATTCCAGAGAAGGGGGTAGTCTCTGGGATACATACTTATCTCTCTAGCAGGTCCTACTTATATCCCAGATAAGTTTTAAGTCTTTAGAATGGGTAATTCTGATGATGTTTGTTTTGTGGTTATGCAGGAGATCCATCAGGGTGGGGTCTGACAATGGCTTGTATGCCAGGCATAGATCTCTCTTCAACAGTCTGTAGGAGACAGAACACAGGGATAGGACCTTCTGGTGGTTTGCAAAGGACATGTTACTTAAACTCTGTATTCTTTAAGTGAAGAACCATTGTGGAAAGGAAATGTGATAAACTGAGAAAAAGCAGAAAAAGATACAAAGTAAAGGCTTATCCTAGAGCATATAGTGAAGGTAATGCAAAAGAAAAAAGTCAGGATGAAAAACAGCTTCCTGATCAGCCTAGGAAACAAAATAGGCATGTCAATCCTCAGTATAATTATCAGATTAATCAAGATGGTAGGCAACAGAAGTCATTTTTTTCAGGGCTGACCAAGATGGGAAGCCAGGGGGAAGGTAGATCAATTTTTCCCAGCCCAGAAAAAGGCTTGGGAGAACAGAAGAAACAAGTTACACTGATATAACAGTTAAAAAGGAACATTTTACTTTGTTTACGAAAGGTATGAAGTTCGTACCCTCAAAGTTTTGATTACATTGATTGTATTGTAGAGACGAAGTTGTACATGAGAAAGTTAAACTTGGCCCTAGTATATCAGGATCAAGATGAACATAAGGAAGGAAGAGCAAATAGTTGCAAATTAAATAAGAGTACATTTAATCCACCATTAGATCCTACATTAAATGTGTTGGAAAACAGAGGAATTGCATGCTTTAAAAATTAAAGATAAAAACACCACCCATCCAACCTGAATAAGGATGAGTCAACATTACTAGACCAATTAAGCAAAGACAAATCCATTAGTGATGAGACCTGATAAAGGTGTGGGAATGGTATTGTTTGATTCTTTACATTACTCGCAAAGAGTTTTTTAGATGTTAAATTACCTCTCTTAATGAGATCTATATAAGTTATAGAAGAACTGATTATTTTTTAGAGGAATATCTTTTGGATCACAGATTCTCAGGCGATGTTTATAATTTTTTAAAAGTGAAAAATCCCATAGTGGCTACAAACTTTGGTATCCCAAAGATTCTTAAAGGGTTACTAAATTCTGCATTCAGGTCTATTGTGGCTGAATGTGGTTCCAAAACGTACCCATTTGGGGTATGTGTTGATAGATGGTTAAAGCATGTATATGGTAATATAAACCATTTAATTAAGGATTCATGGGATTTTCTAGGCAGAATAAAGGATACACTTTGGGAGAAGGACATCATTTTTTTTACTGTAGATATAGTCGATCTTTTCACCTCGATACCAAGGGAAGAAAGGATGGATATGTTTTCTGAGAGTACACACAGACACACAAATTATTCCAGTGACAAAGTTAATTTGATTATAGATTTTATGGGTCTGGTGTTGGACTACAATTACATATATTTTGAGGGGGAATATTTCAAGCAGAAAAAATATGTTGCTATGGGGGCTTCCAGCGCTCTTATTTATGCTAATATGGTATTACTAGAATGGGAATGGAATAATGTGTTAAATTGTGAGTACTACAAGTACATTGATGTATATGTGCATTTTTTGGATGATATTTTTATATTATGGACAGGATCGGAAATAGAAATTAAATGGTTCCTGGAATATTTAAATAATTCTTCCAGATCTTTTAAATTTACCCATTCTAGTAGCAAGGAGAGAATAAATTATCTGGACACGTATATTCACTGTACTAACAATGGATTTAAGTCAAAAATTTGCAGAAAGCCCATGTTTAGTCACTCCTATTTAGAATTTGCTAGCTGCCACCCATTGAGCCAAAAGAAAAGTATTGTTAAAGGGCAATTTATTTGTGTAGCCCGCATGACATCTGATTTTGAAGATGTCAGTATGGAACTCAGAAAGGTGGCAAATATATTTTATGCTAGAGGTTATCCCACTAGCTTAGTGGAAGACATTTTAAGGTGTGTAGAATCACAATGGGGTAAAAGATATACACCTTTACTGGGCACTGGTTTAAAAGATAGAGACATTAATTGTAAAGAATACATTTGAAAGAGCAATGGTTGTGCCGTATGGCCTGAAGGCAAAGTTTGTGAAAAATATTGTGGAAGCTAATTGGAGTATATTAAAATATAACCCCTCCATTTATACCTTATTAGGTCCGAAGCTTTCTTTTATCATTAAAACTGGAGTTGTGTAGTTCAGAATCAAATATAGGTAGTCATAGCAACAGTAGCTTGAGTAGCAAGGGAACACACAAATGTGGGAGATGCTCCCAATGCAAATTTTATAACAGTGGTAAAGGAAGTATACTTGGAAAATGGATTAGGGTTGAAAGTGACCTTTGTGAATGGCAACTGTCAAACTACAGGGATTATTTATTAAGCAAAGTGTAAAGGTTGTCCAGTATTCTATGTGGATAAAATGGAGAGTCATCTCCATGACAGGATATATGAACATAAGTATCAAATTTTGTCTGGCAACCATAATAATACCCTGTTTAAATATTCCTGGTTATGTTTCAGTTTTGAAAATTATTTTATTTATATTATTATTATTATATATTATTTTGGAATTTTGGAACATGTCCTTGTAAACCCTAGAGGTGGGGACTTTAGATCTCCGATAGGAGAAAGGGAGTTGAAATGGCAGATGGTTATATACCACACAAGTACCTAAGTACCTGGTTTAAATGAAAACGTCTCTCTGATGCCCATACTAAATAATAGGACTGTTGTTTGATTAAGAAGACTGGCTACCATGGAGTATGATTAGAAAAATATTTATATATTTTTAGAAAGATATATTATGTATATATAAAAAAGTTTTATAGTTTATATTTTGATTGTTTGAATATTTATGATGTATAACAAAAGTTCATTTTTTAAAGTGACAATGTTATGTGTTTGTTTTACCGGGAAAGTCCGACTTGGAATGAAGCGAATTTTCAGCGGAGGCCTGTGGAGAAACACTCCAGACATATGTCTTTGTGACGTGGGAGGAAACTGGAGTACAAGGAGGAGACACACACGAACGTAGGGAGGACAATGCAGGCTCTGCACAGAAGGCACCCCAGCCAAGAATCGAACTGGAGCTCCTCTTGCTGTGAGGCGACAACACTATCGCTGCGCCACTGCGCCATCCAATATAGTACCGTAACAAAAATTTTTTAAACAACTTAATTGGCTAATTAGTTATGGTATTTAAATGTGCTGGTGACGTTACTTTAATGATTCTGATGAAGTCACACTGAGTAGGGATGAAAGCACTTAATCCATTTTAATGTTTTGAATAAACTTGTATTTTACTTCAAGTTGAAGTAATTCGTGTTCTGCCGACAACAGTGTATTTTTCTGGATTATTTGATGAAACCTAATCGCTCTGCCTGTAGGAGATGGAATATAGCGCTAGGACTTTCTGGTGGTTTGCAAAGTACATGTTACTCTCAGTATTCTTTAAGTGAAGTACCAGTGTGGACGTCTCGGTTGTTTGATAGGCCTGGTTAAGTACATACCATGGGGGCATTTACTTCTTGATAGGTCTGATGAATGCCAAATACAGTGGAACAACAACTTCCTTGGACATATATACCCACCTTTGTTTATAAGTTGTACAGCCTAGAATGATTTTGTCACTACTGTAGACACGTAATGATCAAAGGCTAGATTACTGTCTGTGCGTCTCCAACTCCCTGACTATTGGGTCAACTCTTAGGAGTGTATTGTCAATGTAATAGTTACCAGGGGTGGATGACTTCTAGAGGGATACCATTATGCATTTCTTGGCATTTAGTTTTAGTCCATGGCTCTGACACCAGTTATTTTTCTGTGTCAGCACGTCCTGAAAATATTTGTGCCTGTGGGGGATTCTGACTGCTCCTAATTTGCCATCAGCTTCATATTTAGTCACCCAGAGGCCACTAATGTGCTAAAAAGGAGCAGTCCCAGGGCCAATCCCTGAGGGACTCTGCTTGTGACTGGTCTCTTTGTAGAGGTGGACTCTCCAATTCTCCCTGGGTCCCGTCTGTGAGTCAGCTGGCTATCCACTGGGTGACACAAGGGTTTATACCTGACCTCTTGAGTTTGTCAACAATGCCCAGGTAGGTTATTGAGTCATATTCCTTGGCCAGTTCAAGTTTGGGAGTGTGAGCCATTTTGCCCTCATCCATTACTTTGGTGACCTTCTTAAAGAAGTTCACCAGGTTGAGTAGGCATGACCTTACCTTGAAAAAAACAGACTGGGATGGGTCTAGTGTCTGGATGTTTCATACGTCATTATTGATTAGTTCCATGATAATTCTTTCCATGGCTTTGCATATGAGACTGGTAAGACTTATGGGTCTGTAAATTCCAGGGTCTGTAGATGGTCTGCCTTTGTGCAGAGGGATGATGTTTGCTGTTCTCCATTCATTTGGCATGAAACGTATTTTGGAGGGTACAGTTAAACAGCAATTCAGAGAGCCTGAGAGGTTATGTTTTATGCTATTTAGAATGCATCCTGAAATATTGTCTGGGCCCATTGGTGCAGTGTTCTTGGCCTTAGGGAGAACATTAAAGACCTGTTCCATAGTGATAGCAGGTGCATTGTATTTGATGGTATTTACTGAAGAAAGGTTGACTGGGGTAGAGAGGTAAAGTTGGAGTTTAATTTGTCGGCCAGTGGATTTGTTGTATCTTCTGGCTCAGTATATGTGATTCCTTTAACAATGAGCTCTTTACACAATTGTGTATTGCCTTTGAAGTTGCTGACATGGCTGAAGAATTCCTTGCATTTGCCTTGACCCAAAAGGCAAAATTTACCTCAAATTTGGCTTTGGTAGATGTCATTAGTCCTCTGGGTTGTTTTAGTTTCAGAATGCTTTTATCCTGCTGGGTGCTGTCCCTCCTAATTTTTGCCAAGATTTTCTTCCTTGTGTTATACAGCCTATTACTGATGCGATTCCACCAGGATGTTTAGTTTTTTTTGTTAGTTCTGTACTTCTTCCTGGTGGGTACATCTGCCTGTAAGCAACTATATTAACATACACTTGTATAGGGTTTTTTGTGAATGGCTCCACATAGGCAGCAGAGCTTTCAGGGGGTTATGGGATCTTGAAATTTTGCCAGGGTATCACTTAATAGTAGGAAGTTAGACTTAGTGTAGTTCTTGAATATTTCAGGCTTAGCTGGAGTTTCAGGTTTAATTTTTTCTTCAAAGGAGACCATTCTATGGTCTGTCCTTACCAGGGAAGATATTACACTAGGGGGAGAGCATCACTCTCCCATATTAGTGAGGACCAGATCCATTATGTGTGCACCCCTGCTTGGTGTATTGACAACCCGGTCCAGGGAGTTTGTGCTTACAAAATCCAGAAATCACTGTGCCTGTATGTGTGGTATCATAATTTGCAGTTAATAGTGGGGTAATTAAAGTTGCCAGTGAATGTGGTATTGGGTTGGATGGAGAGAATTTCCACTTAAGTTTAAATACATTTTATGTGTTTCCTGGGTCATAGAGGGGGACCTGTAGCTTCAAGAAAGTGATGAGGGATTTTGCTTAGGATTTGATCAAGGAGAAGCTGAAGTGCACTGTCCTGTTTGATCAGCCTTGAGGTACATTTATTTTTGATGTAAATGAACACACCTCCACCTTTAGTACCACTCTGTGTAGTATCTGGTTTAAATGTGTGGAAGGCATTGTAGCCTTGCACTGCTGGTGTGCTGTGTGGTATTTAAACCATGTCTGATTGACTGCACAGATGTCTGCATCCTCTAGGGTGAGGAGAGCTTGTAGGGAGTGTTTTTTTTTTGTTTGTTTAGACTCCTAGTACTGAGCAGTAACACCTTTAGATTTTCTTGGTTTTGATTTGCCATGTCAGAAGTATTTTCAGTTGTTGCCTTAAAAAGACAGTAAGTATGGGAGAGGACAATGTTTTAGTTAATATAAAAAGCACTGTGGTGGAGGACAATCTTTTAGTTAGTATAAAAAGGCACTGTGGGGGAGGACAATGTTTTAGTTAATATAAAAAGGCACTGTGGGGAGGACAACGTTTTAGTTAATATAAAAAGGCACTGTGGGGAGGACAATGTTTTAGTTAATATAAAAAGGCACTGTGGGGAGGACAATGTTTTAGTTAATTTAAAAAGGCACTGTGGGGAGGACAACGTTTTAGTTAATATAAAAAGGCACTGTGGGAGGACAATGTTTTAGTTAATTTAAAAAGGCACTGTGGGAGGACAATGTTTTAGTTAATATAAAAAGGCCCTATGGGGAAGGACAATGTTTTAGTTAATATAAAAAGGCACTATGGGGAAGGACAATGTTTTAGTTAATATAAAAAGGCACTATGGGGGATGACAATGTTTTAGTTAATATAAAAAGGCACTATGGGTGAGGACAATGTTTTAGTTAATATAAAAAGGCACTATGGGGAGGACAATGTTTTAGTTAATATAAAAAGGCACTGTGGGGAGGACAATGTTTTAGTTAATATAAAAAGGCACTGTGGGTGAGGACAATGTTTTAGTGAATATAAAAAAGGCACTATGGGTTGAGGACAATGTTTTAGGTAATATTCAAATGCCTAGAGGAGGGAGGTGCAGAACATCCCTGACAAAGCAGCGTGGTCTGTTGATCATCTTCTTCCATGCTGACAAGTATTGCACCCCCTTAGAATGGCACTGGAACCTAAGCCAATGATTAAAGTCCGTCACCTTCTGTTCGTGTTATAGCACCATCCTTTGAGAAGGTAAAATGTTACTCCACCATCCTTTGAGAAGGTAAAATGTTACTCCGTGCTAGGCTCATACCAGCCTGAGACATATTTTCCAAGAGCTGCATGATTTCTCTAGAAGAGAAAGTCTCTGATCATTTACACCCACATGGACTATGACTGAGTCATATTGGTACTTGTGGTCCATAATGTGCTGGATACTGGCCTCTGAATAGCAAATGACCGTGACTTTCTCTGTACTCAGCCTGATGATTGGGACATCAGTGTGTCTCACAATGGAGTCTGCAATGGCCAGTTAGATTGTGTGGTGGCTTGCCTTATGGGCGTAGAAATAGAGGTTCCCTATTAAAATCGCAAAGGACCACTTACCCGAATACGGAAACGTTGACACGTATACATTGAACTGCGAAAACACAGATCGTCCTGAAGCGCAAAATCCGAAATGTCGAATTGTCATCGTTGGCCATTCTGCGTTATAGCTCCGTAAGGTAAGTGTGCAATAGTTACGTACCTCAGGGTTAGGGTGCGGCTTAAGGTAAGAACATAGATAGTAATTTATGTAAGGTTTAGTGTAGGGTTAGAAGTAGGGTTTTGGTTAGTGTATGTATGTGGTTTATTTATTTTGTTTGGGTAGGTAGTATGTAGTGCGCGGTGGGGTTGGACACCTATGATGGTTCGGGATTTTGAATTTTCATGGTTTAGGGCGTTTGGTGTATTCACGGTTCATGTAATAGGTGTCGATGATTACGTATTCAATGAATAGGTCTTTTGCGGTTCTAATATAGTCCCAAAATAGAGGCTGCATGAGATGGGAGTGTTTGTGCTGATGTGGTAGTTGCATTGAAAGAGTGCATTTGGAACTCCTGGGGGTATTTGTGTTCTTCATCTAGGAGGTCTTTGGTGCCTTAGCATTTGTGGGTCTGTGTGTCTGCTTTGAACTGTGTGTGAAGGGTGCAGCATATGTACTACAGACAACCTGAATGAAATTTGGAGTGTTTTTGTGTGAGAGTTTTGCCTCCAGTGACATTATGAAAATATATCTCTCGCATGCCATATCAGTTTGAGAGTATACTTGCCCTCTGGAAACGTGAGACAGTTTCTACATTGCTTTAGGATGCTGCCCATATCCACTAAGCTGGTAATGGAGAGGAAAGTTCATATCTGTAGCAACAGCCCCCTTTTTATTGATTTAGATGTTTGGAGTGAGAATATAAAGTAACATCCTGTGTATCTTGTTTGCAACTCTGGGGAAAGTGCTTGTCATTGCAGACTAGTTGTCCTGTGTGCAACTAGGTATTGGTGAAATTTCAATGGTGCTTTTACAAGACAAATGTCAACTCAAGGGGTCTGTTTGTACAGGGCACTGCCAAACACTACAGAGAAAACTAATAAGTACACCCTGATGATTTATGGATGAAGTATTTAGGGGGAGATATTCTAAAATTAGGTTAGACGGCAGCAAATCAAGCAGTACTTGCTGTAAAGGAAGAATTAGCTTTAAATGCCACAAATGAGCACATTTGAAGGCCACCAACAGTCTTTTAAGTTCAAAAGTTTGTTTAACCAACACAGTAAAACGATAAAACAATAGAAGTGCTCACATAACGCTTAACGTGTTCACTGCGTTTTCGTCAGTATTAAGACTTCTTCAGATGTATGCATACTCCCTCAGCACCCTCTTATTTATATAGTGTGACCAATTAATGACAACCTGTAGCCTGTTGTAGCCTTTTCTTGGTAGATTCTGTGACGACCCACCACTGGACCAGTAATCAAGGAGCCTCCATCCTCACCACTGGCAGCAGTAGAGGACTTGCACTGGGAGGATAGCAAGTACACACACACTATTTCCCGATGCAGCTCTTTGCATCAAGTGCAGTTTCCCTTAAGAGCACACAGGGACCACAGTCAGTCCGGGGCTAGTTTCTCCCTCTTTTTCCAGATCTCCAATAAGACTCCCAACTGCTGCAGCTTTACCGTTGAGTCCTTAGCCAGGGTTCCAAGCCAAGTCCTCCAACACTCTGTCCAACCATTGCTTCATGTCCCTGCCCAAGTAGCTAACGCTCACACTCTTTGAGGTTTGATTTACACACAAACACACACACACACACACACACACATCTGGGAAAGTCTGGCACAGGTTTACTAGCTATGCCCCCTTTTGCCCAGACTATAAGTTAGTTATCACTGCCATCCATCAGCTACTTTAAGACCCTTAACAAATGGTGTCCAATCTTACTGTGTAATATTAATATTAACAGAAATGGTAGTTTAACTAAGAGCAAGGCTATTAGGAGTGGCCCCACAGTGTCACCAAATAAATATGCAAGTACTGTCAAAACTTAACTGTCTCTACAGAGATCAGCCACAATGAAAAGTTTAAATATATGTAGTAATAAATAATAAAAGAACAAGACAGTACTAAATATATATTTACAGTGACATCAGAATTCAAAACTGCAGGAAATATTTAAAACAACATTGCAGGACAGTGTCAAATAAATAAAGAAAAATATCTAAACTTAGCTTTACTATGTTCCTGACTGTATCTGAGTTACTATTGCTTAGTACACTTAATTAGAGCAAGGCAGATGTTGTGATGGAATGGTTCTTGCCAGGTCTAAGATAGAATACAAAATGTGCTGTCTCCCTAAGAGACTGCTCAGATTTATATCTCAAATATTACTGCTGGGATAGCTTGCAGAATGACATAATTTCTTGTCCTCTGATTCTAGTTCCCAGATGAAACCCCCACTGCTAGAAGCTAGCAGTATTTGGCATCTATCTGTGAAAATACATAGACCTCAGATCTTTGGCAGTTGCTGGAAGTCGTAAAACAATTACATTCCTCCACATTTCAAGACTAGTAATTATTTCACCCTAAAGACAATACAGAAAGCTCCCAAATTTTAGACACTGTTTCTTGCTGCCTTGAAACTGGAAAATACTTTTATTGCGTAGCCATAAAGTCATTTAATTTCAGCTATTTTCCTGAAGTTAACCTCCTGTATTCAAGTTTCCACTGTTAATTTCTCCTTGGTGGTTTAAAACTTGTCATTCCTTCCTTTCTTTTTTAAATCACAAGTCGGAAGATTTCTAACTCTTCTGCCTGGATTAATTTGTAGATTTACATGCATTCTGGCTAATTTAATTAAACAAATGCTGATTGTCATCCTTGTAACAAAAATGATGACCCTTTCTGCATGGAATCAACCTCTTGCCAGTGGCACAGAATTACTTTAAAATAAATAGTTTGGTTAAACAGATTTTGAAATTTGAATGAATGGATGTAGACTTCATAATAATTTAACAACCAATGGACATTGTTTGGGGAAGGATATTTTTAGCAGCTTGAAGGTATGGGGTGGTTAGGGCAAGAGAAGCTACTTTGTGGTTATATTGACTAAACCTGAGACAAGTGTGGTTGAGGCAGGAGAGACTACTTTGTGTTTATGTTGACTAAAGCTGAGACAAGTGTTTAATACAAGTCATAAGGTTATCTCTTTTTTATTTGTAAATTTATACTATTGAGAAATTAAAACAAGTTCAGTATTCAAAAATATGAGGTACTATATGCTATTACAACTGGGTAATTTTGATCATGTGATGGGGGATTTGTTGATGTATATCATAAGCAGAAGTTTTATTCAGTCTGAAGAAGATTTAGATGTCCATAATTTGATGTTTGTTGCATTAACCATGTCATGCTTCCAAAGCTTCAGGGCACCTTCCATATGCCCAAACCATTGCTAGCTTGATCAGAGCTGAATAAAGGCAACAGTTTGGCTGCCAAACCCTTCAGAGTGTTGATGCCAACTGAGTGAGGGAGACTAGAGCCCTGAAAGAGATCAATGCTAGGAAAACAAAAATACAGGTCCTCAACCTGACAACAAAAACAGATTAAGGAGGGGAGAAGGATGGATAGGCTACTTCAACAAGTGATCATTTGCACAGCTGCTGTTATGGCAAGTTTGCTTACACAACTGTGCACTATGTTCATCATGTTGATCGCTACTGCAGTAGCCATGTATGGATAGACTACAATAGCTTATACTGACTGAGATGAGGGAGGATGAGGGTCCAGGAGTCCCTGGAGAATGGTCTTAGTAAAGTCAGTTTTAGACCTGGAGAAAGAGTCTAGTTTGTAGTTCTTTGCAAAGGTATACTGAAGACCAAGTTATTTTCTTCTAGAATACTTCAAGAATTCGCCCCTTTCCGAAAAGCCACATATGAGACAATGCCTTGGTAGAGTGAGTCTTGGCTCTGCCTAGAATTGTCTTGTTGTGGTGGGTATAACAAAAAGGTAATATCATGAGATAGCAATTTGCAGATGCTGTGCTTTGCCACAGGTAGTCTTTTTTTCCCCTTACCTTTGTGAGAAATGAATAACTGATCAGAATTTCTGAAAGCTTCAGTTCTGCAAGATAGTATCTGAGTTGTTATAGTGTGAATTGCACTCCACAGAGCAGGGTGGATAGACTCAAGCTCCATGGGGTAGGTATTTAGTACTCCCACTAGGTGTAACCCATGTGGCAAGTCAGAACCTCCTTACTCCCCCCAGGATGGGTGAGCAGGGACTGGCTACTCAGTCCCATCCTCCTCTGACAGCTCCTACAGGTGCCTGAGATGCTAGTCAGACTTGGGTCTCCTGTGACATGCGTGGGACTTTTATCTCTCTATGCCACAATGTGACTTTATAAAATTATTGAGCAGTTTGCCAGAAGAGATTACGCTTCTGTGCATTTTTGTACATTGTAATACTGCAGAAAAAGATTGCATGTACAACCAAGTACATGCGATTATACTGATAGAAGTATTTGACTAAACAGATATGTAAGTTTTATGAATGCCCATGAAACAGAACTTTCACAGTGTGTCACTGTTACTCCACTGTGTCAGGGTTGCACACAGTACCACACTATAAAATTTTGCTAGGCTTGTTTTGTTACCAGCTGCTCTGTTATACTGACATTATCCATGCATGTCTTAAACACTGGATATTTCCATTGTCCTATTTAATTTAGTCCATCCAGTCCAACTGCTGTGTTTGAGCCACTTTTGAGATCCAATCTAGGCTTCTACCAGTTCTCCTTGACTCGAGCTCCTTCATAAAAACTTTCCTCTCTCAATTTCCTTTTGCTTTCAGTAACCTCAGATGTCATTTGCCACCATTGTTGTGTGTGTGTGTGTGTGTGTGTGTGTGTGTGTGTGTGTGTGTGTGTGTGTGTGTGTGTGTGTGTGTGTGTGTGTGTGTATATATATATATATATATATATATATATATATATATATATATATATATATATATATATAGATAGAATTGAAAGAAAAGGTGGAGGCATTGCTATGTTATTTAAGAAACAGTTAAAATAGAAACTCCATTACCCACTTTAAAAACAGCCAAAATATTACTCACTAAACTATACCTAAACAACAAAAAAACTATTAACCTAATTGGCTGCTACCTTCCACCAGGTAATAATTTTGACATAGTAGAAAATCTGCTCAGCTGGGCATCTGTGTCACTATCACAAGAGACCATATTACTAGGAGATTTTAATATCGACTGGCAAACTTGCAACTCCTCTAAACCTACTAACTTCTTAAACCTCTTCGGGTTCTCATCTTATCCACCACCCAACCAGAATCGGTAAAACCATAAAAAGGGAATCAGTACTCGATTGGATCTTGTCAAACAGGCCAAACAACATTAGTAAAACCGCCTGTCTTCCTGACATCCTTGATGACCACCTACCAACCTATCTAATCAGATGTCAAACCCATATAGTAAAATCTACCATCTGCCAACAAATTAGAAGTAAAAAGTACTTCAACCCCATAGCTTTACTACTGCTCTATCAAGTTGTAACTAGCACCCATTAAGAACACTTAACTTGGATGATGCTGTATCATATTTTAACTCAACTTTCCTCTCAGTACTAGACCACCACACACCCCCCCCAGAACCATTTGAATCAAATCTAACTATGCCCCCTGGTTATCCAAAGAGACTAGAGCACTACTATATAATAGGGACAAAGCTTGGGAAAATGGAAAAAGACAGGTACTAATACTGACGAACAAAAATATCTCGAGCTCAGGAATAAAGCTAAGAAACTAATCAAGACTGATAAACCAAACTATTACCACAGCACTCAGAACAGATAGAACAATCCAAAAAATTTTTGGACGGCCATAAACAATCCACTCCATCCAGGTAAAGCTAGCCCACCTGCTCCTATTAACTTAGACAACAACAAACCTAGCAACCCAGTTCAACAAATTCTTCACAGACTCCATTTTATCCCTAGCTAAATCATTTATACCGCCAACTGCCATCAAACCACCCAACCTCAATAGCATTGACCTGGGCTTTTCACAGCAACCTGTTCGGTCTCCACTATTAAAAAGATGCTTACAAAACTTAAAAAACGTACAGTCTCTCTGTAGACAATCTACCAGCTGAATTCCTAAAGATTGCTGCTAATGCTATTGCATATCCCATAACAATCCTCATTAATCGCTCTATAACTGAAAGCTTAGTTCCTCACCTCTGGAAAATTGCCTAGATCACCCCACTTCACAGAGGAAGTAACTCCAAAGAACTAACCAACTATCGACCAGTCGCCATACTCTCTCCATTATCCAAAATCCTTGAAAGATGTGTCCACACACAAATCTTAACTTTCCTAAGCTCTCATAATCTACTAGCTAAAACACAACATGGCTTCAGGCCTTAACACAACATGACTACAGCTCTTATGTCCTCTACGCAGAAGCAATGGTAGCTACGTCTCAGCTATATTCTTAGACCTTGCCAAGGCCTTCAAACTCATTGACACACTTGCAGATTTAAATTTGAGCCCATCTACCACTTCCTGGTTCAAATATTATTTAACAGACAGGCAACAGGAACTCTCGTCACTTCTACCAGTCTCACTAGGAGTCCCACAAGGTTCAGTCCTTGGGCCACTACTGTTTTCTGTCTTTACCAACAAACTACACACAGCCACACTCCATGCCTCCATCATACAATACACAGATGATTCCACTCTAATGTGTGCCTCTTCCTCCCCTAAGACCCTCCACCACCAAACACAATCCTCTTTTCTTGCTGTTGAGCATTGACTCTCAGATTCACATCTAATACTAAACCCCAATAAGACTCTGCTTATTATTTTCCCACCCACGCATCACTCCTCCCCTTTTATTAGCTTTGGCATTACCTCCAGTAACAACACTATCATATCAAGTTATAACTTGCTGATACTTGTTAACCTCTGCTATCTCTGAAGAAACAAAAAAACAAAAAAAAAATCTTGCTTTTTTCCCACTTTTCTGAGATTTAAAAAAGTTCATTTACAGGTTTGCTGTTCTTGAACTGTTTGTAAGTTTCTGTGAGGCCATTTTTTGCTTGGGCTGAAGGAAAGTCTCTCTGTTGATCAGTGGCAGTGAAAAACATTGAGCAGCCTTTCTGCCCCCGTGGGAGTGGTTACTGACTTGAAACTGTAGTTTTATTGGCCATTCTGGGTCAATTCCAAAACTCCTTCATCTTCCTCTCTTAAAACCTGGTTGCCTCATGGTTTTTTTCAGGCTTGTTGGCTGTTGGGAAGCACCCACCAAGAGGAGAAGCTGAGAGAAGAAGGAGCCACTTTTGAGACTTTAAGTATTTTCCTCTGTTTATTTGCTAAGTTTTTCTGCATAGCCTATTTTGAGCATTTTCTGGCTTGTTAAATTTGATTTCTGCATTAGTAACTGTATTTAGAGCACAACCTAGAGCTGTTTACTGAATTTCCTGTTTGCACTTATTTTAAAATCGTTTTTCTCAACACTTGCATTTTATCTGTCTTTGGCCTAGCACTCTTGTGTGGGGTCATTTACTGCACTGTTATAACTTGCTGATACTTGTTAACCTCTGCTATCTCTGAAAAACAAAAACAAAAAAATCTTGCTTTTCCCACTTTTCTGAGATTTAAAAAGTTCATTACAGGCTTGCTGTTCTTGAACTGTTTGTAAGTTTCTGTGAGGCCATTTTTTGCTTGGGCTAAAGGAAAGTGTCTCTGTTGATCAGTGGCAGTGAAAAACATTGAGCAGCCTTTCTGCCAGTGGTTACTGACTTGAAACTGTAGTTTTATTGGCCATTCTGGGTCAATTCCAAAACTCCTTCATCTTCCTCTCTTAAAACCTGGTTGCCTCGTGGTTTTGGCGTCTTTTCAGGCTTGTTGGCTGTTACCAAGAGGAGAAACACTGAGAGAAGAAGGAGCCACTTTTGAGACTTTAAGCATTTTTCCTCTGTTTATTTGCTAAGTTTTTCTGCATAGCCGCCTATTTTGAGCATTTTCTGGCTTGTTAAATTTGATTTCTGCATTAGTAACTGTATTTAGAGCACAACCTAGAGCTGTTTACTGAATTTCCTGTTTGCACTTATTTTTAAAATCGTTTTTTCTCAAAACTTGCATTTTATCTGTCTTTGGCCTAGCACTCTTGTGTGGGGTCATTTACTGCACTGTTATAACTTGCTGATACTTGTTAACCTCTGCTATCTCTGAATAAAAAAAACAAAAAATCTTGCTTTTTCCCACTTTGAGATTTAAAAAGTTCATTTACAGGCTTGCTGTTCTTGAACTGTTTGTAAGTTTCTGTGAGGCCATTTTTGCTTGGGCTAAAGGAAAGTCTCTGTTGATCAGTGGCAGTGAAAAATATTGAGCAGCCTTTCTGCCCCCGTGGGAGTGGTTACTGACTTGAAACTGTAGTTTTATTGGCCATTCTGGGTCAATTCCAAAACTCCTTCATCTTCCTCTCTTAAAACCCTCTTTTGCGCGGCTAGCTTTTTGTGCATAGCGCAACAGTGGGCAGCAACGCCTAATTGGGTTTAAACTATTCATAGTTTCATAGTTTCATAGTAGTGTACTAGGCTATCTGCCCGGGGGCATTTACAAGCCTAGCCAACAGTGATGTGGCTTTACGCCACCCCATACTATGTAGTTGCGCCTCTCTAGTAGTGACACATGTGGAACCCCATTATTTAGTAAACTATACCTCTGTCTAGTAGTGACACTGAGGTCATAAACTATCTCCCATCCATGCATCGAGATTTTTCTTGAACAGTGCCAATGAAGGGCTCTGTCTCACGTGAACTGGGATTTTGTTCCAGAGTATGGGTAACCTCTGTGTTATGAATCTATCCCTCCAGCATGTTCTATTCATATTTGTGCAGAGGTTGAAATCTTTAGCTCGTGTGGCTCTGGTGGATTTGGATTTTGAGATGAAGCATGTCCATCAATTCCTGGTTGGACATGGCCCTGTATGTTAGGCACAAATCACCTCTGAGCAGGCGGTATGCTACTGAATAGAGCTGGAGTTTCTTTAATCTAGCTGGATAAGGCACATGTTTTAGACCTATGATCCTCTTGGTGAGGTACTTCTGGGGTCTTTCCAGTTGCTGCATGTGCCGGGTGAGATACATCCCAAATGGAGCATTATATTCGATCATGGGCCTGATGAGGGAGGAATACAGAGGTACAATGACCTCCTTTGATCTGGATGAGAATCCCTTCATGATGAGATGGGCTAGGTAGAAAGTCTTTCTGACCACTTTGGCAACATGGTTGTCAAAGGAGAGGTCACTATCGACTTGAGTCCCCAGGTCTCTGATTACATCTTCTGTATTCAGTGGGTTATTGTCACGTGATAGTTTGTGGGTACTTTGTTTTCCCAAAGGGATGACTATACATTTTTGGCGTTAAGTTTGAGGCCATGATTCCGCACCAGTTGTCCGCTTCAGTGAGACCTTTCTGTAGGATGTGTGTGTCAGCAGGTGAATCCACTAGGCGCCCAGTTTGCAGTCATCTGCAAACTTTGTCAGCCATAATCCTTCCATGTTTGCTTTCACATCTGAAAATAAATGCCGAATAGGAGTGGACCCAAGACTGAGCCCTGTGGGACACCACTTGTGACGGGTTTTGAGTCTGACATGGCTCCAGCAATTTTAACCTTATGGGTTCTGTTTTAGCCAATTTGCTACCCATCTTGTGACATATGGATTTACATTTAGGCTGCTGAGCTTGTCGATGATGCCAGAGTGTGGTATTGTGTCAAAGGCCTTAGCCAAGTCCAAATAGGCAGTGTGGACAGCCTTGCCCTCATCGATGGCACTAGTGACTGTCTCAAAGAAGTCAACCAGGTTTAAGAGGCAGGATCTGCCTTTTACAAAACCGAACTGTGTGGGATCAAGGGTCTGCAGATCACCAATGTCGCCATTTATGAGTTCCATGATGATCCTTTCCATAGCCTTACAGATCAGGCTGGTCAAACTTATGGGCGGTAGTTACCTGGGTCAGTTGAATTTCCCCTTTATGGAGTGGGACCACTGTTGCTGTGCGCCAGTGTTCAGGTACATATCCTGTAGTGAGGCTAAGATTGAATAGAGTTCTTAGGGCGGGTTTAGTTCATCTTGAGTTCACGTAACACGCAACCGGGGATACCATCGGGTCCCATAGATGCTGTGTTTTTTGCCTTGTTGAGTGCTGATTTCACCTGTGTGTCTGTGATGACAGGTAGGTTACATTCAGCAGGGATAGTTACTTCATCTTTAGGGGTGAGGAGGGAGAAATTTGCACTGAACCTATCTGCCAGAATGTTGGCAATGTCAGTAGGGTCAGTGAATTTTTGTTATTGTGTACCAGCTCAGAGCATATCTGAGAATTTCCTCCCAAGGTTCTGACATAATTGAAGAAGGCTTTATGATTGTCTTTGGTATCCTTGGCAATCTTTTCTCAAAGTTTGCTTTAGATGTTTTATGAGAGAGCGTAGTTTTTACTTGTGCTGATCAGGAAGCCTTTCCCTTGTGGGATTTGGCTCTGTCCTGCAGCAGCTTCCTTCTTTGTTGTACAGTTTGTTTATAGCCGGGTCCACCAAACCGGCGTTTCCTTGGTGGAGAGGGTCTTGGTTTTAGTTGGGATTGCCTGATCCATGCATTCCTGGAGATGTCCATAGAAGGCTTTTGTGAAGGATTCAGCATTTTGGGATGTGGTTTCCATTGACCCAGTAGGCTTAAAGGATATCATTTCCGACTTAAGGAGCTCAAAGTCAGCTTTTGAGAAGTTTTTCACTGTAGTCTTTTCTTCTGGGGTGGGGTGGTATATGTACATCCAACGTGATCAGTTTATGATCAGATCTTACTAGTGAGGGGTTTATATCCGTGCGGAGCATTTGGACCCCATGTTTGTGATAATCAGGTCAAGTATATTATCTCCTCAGAGGAGAGGTGACCAGTTGCTCCATAGCATTTGAGTTTATGAATTCCAGGAATCTTTGGGCCAGGGTGTTAGGGCTAGAATAGTGGGCCCAGTCTATGTTGGGGTAATTGAAGTCACCCAATATGATGGTGTTTGGTGTGACATTCATATCCTCCAGTGTTTTCAGGAATGCTTGATGGGATTCCTGGGATTGTGTTCTATAACATGCGACCAGTTGTATGGCAGTTTTACCTATGGTGAGTAAACTTGTATGGTTTCTGATGCTTCATGAGCAGCCACCAATCGAGAGGTGTAGGTGTCTTTATGAAAATGGACACCCTCCTTTGTGGTTCGACCTGGAACTTGAGGCGAAATGCATGATATGAGGTATAGCCTGGTAGTGCTGGAGTACTCTCAGGAGCCTTGAACCAGGTTTCAGTTACTGCACAGACATCGATGTTCTCCATACTGAGAAGTGCTTCGAATGCCTGCATCTTGAGATTTAGACTTCTGGAGCAGCATTACCCTTAATTTTTTCCATTTTGTTTTTATGGTGGTTGATTTGTCCTTTGAGCATTGCCTAAAAAGGCACTATGGGGTGGCAAGAGCCTTGGCCAGTATCCGAAGCCCAGTGGTGACAGGTGCAAGCCATCCCTAAGCAACGTGGCTTGTCCAGCATATCATCCCAGGCTGACAGACATTGGATCCCTAGAATGACACCAGTGATTAAGCCAATTGTTAAAACTGATCATTTTGTCTTTGTACTGAGGCATCATTCTTGGTGAAGGCAGGATGCTGCTCAGGGTCAGGGTCATACCAGTCTGGGCTACATAATCGGAGAGCTCCTCAATGTCTCTTTTCATGTAGTCCAGGGATGCCTCAGGTCATTCACACCGGACAATGACTGAATCATATTTGTACTTGCTTTGGAGTGACCTGAGTGCGTGTAATGTGACGGATCCTAGCCCCGATAGGCAGCTCACCGTTACCCTCTCCTTATTCAGCCTGGTAAGTGGAACATCGGTGTGTCTGACTATAGAGTCACCTATTACTAATGTCTCTGGCATAGTATTTTGCCTTAGGGCTGTGAATGTGTGACACACCTGTTGCTTGAGGTATGTGTTGTAGCTGTTGTGTTTTGTGAGGTGTATTTTCTGCTTTGGAGGCCTCTGTTGTTTTGGTAAGTTTTTACAAGAGCCTCCGAGTATGTCTTTGTGTTTTTATGTGTTTGGTTTGCATTGGTGGTGGTTATATGTGTGACTGGTTTTGCTTTGGGTGTGGGTACCATCTCTTCCTGACTGGTCTTGCCAGTCCTGAGTTGAGAGAGTTCAGCCTCCAGTCTGGCTATATAGTTGCATCTCTCACAAGTATATGTGTTAGTAGGAAGGAGGAGAGGGTTGTCTGTGTACATGAGACAATTGTAACATTGTCTTAAGATTCCCAGATTAACCAGCTGAACAAGAGAGGATGCTAGTGGTCTACCACCGACATACTAGAATATTTTAAGGAGTGTTGTGCCTTTAAGGGAAGTGGATATTCACAGGGTAGTGGATACCTGTAGTGCTTACTTTAGGGTAAGAGTGCTTGGTTTTTTATGAGTGCTTGCTAAGGATAGAAGTTCAAAACAAGTGCTGATATATACAGCTAGATAGACTGAGTAGAGTTTCTAAGGGAAAAATTGAAGAGCAGACTTGCGGAGCCAAAAAAGTTAAACCTGTATAGAATAGTTTACACCTGTATAACCGCTGCGCGCTGGTGCCCATATCCAAGAAAGCGCAAAACGCCTCTGAGGCGGATTTTTATACAGGGAACTTGAAAAGAGCTGGAAATGGTCCAAGGCAACCAATGAATTACAGCTCAAGTGCTGAGATCACTTCCCAGGGACAGATAGGCTGCTCAAGGCTCCCCACTCCCACTGGTGAGCTCAGAAACTTCCTTCTATCCAAGTAAGGCAATGGCCAACACAGGAACTACACACAGCCCAGAATACAGCAAAGCCTGTATACTGGTCTTAACTAGTCAAAGGCGGAAAACAAGGAGTATTTTTTTTTTTTTGTTTTTAGAGAAGAACACAGAAATGCAGTCAGGCAAACAGTAAAACGATTACAGGCTAGCACACTTTAGTGAGCAGCCTCAGCAATTAAATTATCAAAAACAGTAATATTACCAGAGTCAAAAATACTACTTTTAAGTGCAGATACTTTAGAATACAGCAGCAAAGCAAAAAACAGTTGTATCTTATTAAATGAAAGCCAGAGAGGACAATGCAGATAAAAAGCCAAAAGTACTTAAATCAGGAAAGTGGTCGCTTCTTTCAGTTCTCTGTAGCCAGGACCCCTCTGCAGGACCACGTGGAGCTCTGCTTGGGTATAGCCCGCCCTGAGGCGGATTTTATACAGGGAACTTGAAAAGAGCTGGAAATGGTCCAAGGCAACCAATGAATTACAGCTCAAGTGCTGAGATCACTTCCCCAGGGACAGATAGGCTGCTCAAGGCCCCCACTCCCACTGGTGAGCTCAGAAACTTCCTTCTATCCAAGTAAGGCAATGGCCAACACAGGAACTACACACAGCCCAGAATACAGCAAAGCCTGTATACTGGTCTTAACTAGTCGAGCAAAGGCGGAAAACAAGGAGTATTTTTTTTGTTTTGTTTTTTAGAGAAGAACACAGAAATGCAGTCAGGCAAACAGTAAAAACGATAACACAGGCTAGCACACTTTAGTGAGCAGCCTCAGCAATTAAATTATCAAAAACAGTAATATTCAAAATACTACTTTTAAGTGCAGATACTTTAGAATACAGCAGCAAAGCAAAAACAGTTGTATCTTATTAAATGAAAGCCAGAGAGGACAATGCAGATAAAAAGCCAAAAGTACTTAAATCAGGAAAGTGGTCGCTTTTCAGTTCTCTGTAGCCAGGACCCTCTGCAGGACCACGGGAGCTCTGCTTGGGTATATAGCCAAAAACGCCTGAGGCGGATTTTATACAGGAACTTGAAAAGAGCTGGAAATGGTCCAAGGCAACCAATGAATTACAGCTCAAGTGCTGAGATCACTTCCCCAGGGACAGATAGGCTGCTCAAGGCTCCCCACTCCCACTGGTGAGCTCAGAAACTTCCTTCTATCCAAGTAAGGCAATGGCCAACACAGGAACTACACACAGCCCAGAATACAGCAAAGCCTGTATACTGGTCTTAACTAGTCGAGCAAAGAAAACAAGGAGTATTTTTTTTGTTTTTGTTTTTAGAGAAGAACACAGAAATGCAGTCAGGCAAACAGTAAAAACGATTAACACAGGCTAGCACACTTTAGTGAGCAGCCTCAGCAATTAAATTATCAAAACAGTAATATTCGACCAGAGTCGACCAAAATACTACTTTTAAGTGCAGATATTTTAGAATACAGCAGCAAAGCAAAAACAGTTGTATCTTATTAAATGAAAGCCAGAGCAGTTCTCTGTAGCCAGGACGGGACCACATTGGAGCTCTGCTTGGGTATATAGCCAAAAAAAAGCCTGAGGTGGATTTTTATACAGGCCAACACAGGAACTCACTAGCCACAGCCCACATGCAAAGCCTGCCTACTGGTTCAACTAGGTCGAGCAAAGCAGAAAAAAAAGGAGTATTTTTTTTTTTGTTTGAACACAGAAATGCAGTCAGGCAAACAGTAAAACGATTAACACAGGCTAGCACACTTTAGTGAGCAGTCAGCAATTAAATTATCAAAAGTATCCACAAAGTCTGCTCTTCACTTTTTTCCTTAGAACTGCTCTATCTCTCAATTTAAACACCATATTCTCATTCTAAGGCCCTTCACTGGTCCAAGTTAGCACTATTAAACCATAAGCACTACTTACTCTTATAACCTGTCCTCTATTGGTCCGTCTTAAATTCAGTTTCCCTATTACTCTAGCATGTCCAAAGGTCAGTCAATGGTTTCCTCTCCAGTCCAGCTGGTGAATCTGGGAATTTTGAGGCAATGTTACAACTGTCTCATGTACACGGACAACCCTCTCCTCTTCCAGACAGGTTCAAATATATGTGAGAGATGCAACTATTTAGCCAAACTGGAGGCTGAGCTCTCTCATCTCAAAACTGATGTAACCAGTCAGGAGGAGAAGGTAACCTCACACAACACAATTCCAGTATCACATAGTCCCACCACATCAGCGAACCAAACACATAAATACACAAAACATACTCGGAGGCTCTAAATAAAAATCTACCTAAGCAACAGAGACCTCCAAAGCAGACATCCAAGCAAACGCTACCTCAATACAAAACACACACAACACATAACCCACAAAGTCAATGTTCAGCCACAGCCCTTAAGGCTGAATAACACACCTGATACTCTTGTTATAGGTGACTCTATTGTCAGACACACTCAGGCTGAATAAAGAGAAGGTCACAGTGAGCTGCCTGTAGGATCCGCCACATCAGGTCACCCAAAGCAAATACAAATATGACTCAGTCATTGTACATGCTGGTGTGAATGACCTCCTGGACTACATGAAAAGGGACATAGAGGAGCTCTCTGATCATGTAGCCCAGGCTGGTATGACCCTGACCTTGAGCAGCATCTTACCCTCACCTAGAATGATGCCACAGTACAAAGACAAAATGATCAATTTTAACAATTGGCTAAAATTTTGGTGTCATTCAAAGGGGATCCAGTGTCTGTCAGCCTGGGATGACGGCTTGCACCTGTCACCACTGGGCTGGATGCCACCCCATAGTGCCTTTCAAGGCTCAAAAGTCAAACCCACCCCATAGAGAGCACAAGGAACAAGAAACTAAGGGTAATGCTGCTAACAGAAGTCTTAACCTCAAGATGCACGCTCCTCAGTATGGAGAACATCGATATCTGTGCAGTGACAGAAACCTGGTTCAAGGCTCCAGAGAGCACCCCAGCACTGCCAGGTTATACCTCATATCATGCTGCCCCAAAACCCGGACCAAACCACAAAAGGAGGGGAGTTTCCATATTTATCAAGGATATCCACACCTCCAGGTTAGTGGCATTGCACGTATCGGAGACCATCCATGTGCAACTAACAGTGGGCAAGACTGCTTTTCAGTTTATAGCATCCTACAGACCACCCTCTCAAAGTCAGGAATCCCATTCGGCTTTCCTGAAAACATTGGAGAACATGAAGATTACTGCGAACACCATTATATTGAGCGACTTCAACTACCCAAACATTGACTGGAAGCACTACTCAAGCCCCAGCACCTTGGCCCAGAGATTCCTGGAAATTATAAACTCAAATGCTATGGAACAGCTAGTCACCACTCCCACAAGAGGGACAACATACTAGACCTGATCATTACCAACATGGGGACTCTATGCTCCACACCAGAAGTATATCCCTCATTGGTAAGATCAGACCACAAATTAATTTCACTGGATGTCCACATCCCGACTCCACCCCCAGCCCAGAAAACCACAGTGAAACACTTCGTGGAATCCTTCAAGGCCACAGGGCCAGTGGAAACTACAGCCCAAACTGCAGAATCCTATATAAATGCATTCTACAAACATCTCCAGGAATGCATGGATCATGCTATCCCAAACAAAACCAAGACCCAATCATCCAAAGGCAGGCCAGTCTGGTGGACCCCTGCCATAAATAAACTGTACAACAGAAGGAGGAAGCTACTACATGATAGAGCAACCTAATAGGGAAGGCATCTCTGATCAGTACTAGCAAAAATTACAATCCCTCATAAAATCCTCCAAGGCCAGCTTCGAAAAATTGCACAGGACACCAAAGACAATCATAAGGCTTTTTCAGTTATGTTAGAAACTTGGGATGCAACTCCCAGACTTGTTCTGAGTTGATTCTAAACGACAAAAATACACTGAACCCACAGACATCACCAATATCCTGGCAGACAGGTTCAGAAAAGAGCAAATATCTATCCCGCAGAGGGCTGCCTCCCAAACATCTCAGATGCTCAGGTGAAAGCTGCCCTCTCCAAAGCAAAAACACTGCTTCCATGGGACCAGATGGCGCCCCAGGCTGCGCCCTACATGAACTACAAGAGGAACTAATCCCTCAAATAAAACAGCTATACAATCTCAGCCTCACTACAGGATATGTGCCCACAGAATGACAGCAACAGTGGTCCCACTCCACAAAGGTGGAGCATCTACAGACCCTGGAAACTATCGCCCATAAGCCTGACTAGCTTAGTCTGCAAGGCTATGGAGAGGATCATCATGGAGCTCATAAACAAAGACAGTGGGGACCTACAGACACTAGATCCTACCCAGTTGAACCTGGTTGACTTCTTTGAAACAGTCACCAAAGCCATAGATGAAGGAAAGGTAGTCCACACAGCCTATCTGGACCTTGCAAAGGCATTTGACACAATACCTGGCATCATAGATAAGCTATCCAGCTTAAATATAAACCCCTCAAAGACAGAACCCACAGAGTGAGAGTTGCTGGAGCCATGACAGGGTTCTGTCCTGGGACCACTCTTGTTCGGTATATACTTTTCGTTCGCAGACGACTGCAAACTGGGCGCCATAATCAACTCTCCAGCTGACACAAACATCCTTCAAAAAGGTCTCACAGAGACAGATAACTGGTGCCAGCCATGGTTTAAAGCTAAATGCCAAAAATGTATAGTCATACCCTTTGGCAAAAACAATGTGCCCACAAATTACCACATAGGCGGAAACCCATTAAGTACAGAGAAAGTTATTAGAGACCTGGGGACCCAAGTTGATAGCAATCTCTCCTTTGAAAACCACATTGCCAAAGTGGTTAGAAAGACCTTCTACATAGCCCACCTCATCACGAAGGGTTTCACATCTAGATCAAGAGTTATTCATCCCTCATCAGGCCCATCATAGAATACAATGCCCCTTTGGGATGTGACACCTGCAGCAATTAGAAAGACCCCAAAAGTATCTCACCAAGAGGATCAAGGGTCTCAAACAGATGCCATATACTGCTCGGTTAAAAACATACAAAGCTATGTCAAATCCAGAATTAATGGACATGCTCCACCTCAGTAAATCTAGATCCCTTAGAGCCACACGCCGAGGGACTTGAACCTCAGCACAGAAATAAATAGAACTTGCTGAGTTCATGTGAGGCAGAGCACCTCACTGAATCTCTTCAAGAAGAATCTCGACAAGTGGATGGGGGGTTTGTTCCAGGGATTACTCCTGTGTCACTATTAGACAGAGGCACACTTATAATTGCCCCAGGGCAGATAGCCTAGTATGAACCTATGAACCTATATATATTTCTGTGTGGAGCTTTTCTCCCTGGGCCTCTGCTGAAAAAGGGCTTTTTCGGCTCAGTCAGACACCCCCGGTTTACAAAAGTAAAATAAATAAAAATATCACCAATCACTCGCATAAAACTACTTGGGGTTATCATAGACAGCCAATTGAAGTCTGACATACATATATCCACCACCACAAAAAAGTGCATAAAAAACTTGCCATGCTATACAGGAACAAACAGTTCCTAACCTACTCCACCCGAGCCACCATTGCACATACCCACCTTATTTCCACACTCTTATATGCATCACCAATATTCACCAATCTCAGAAAATCAGACCTTGTCATTCTTCAAACCTGCTATAATAAAATTGCCAAATATACAACAAATCTGCCCCATCAAACACATCACTGCACCTCTCTAAAAGCTCTTGATTGGCTGAAACTTCCCAACCTCATTCTTTATAACCAACTTATAACAACCCACAAACTTTTTCACTGCCCTGACAAAATCCCTGTTCTATAAAACCTACTTCACCCAAGCACTAAAGCTAGAATTCTATGATCAAATCAGAAACTCCTACTTAGAGGTAACAAAAACCAATAACTCCACCAGCACTTCCCTCTACAGCAATTCTGTTGCTAAGCAGTGGAACAGCCTCCCCCCAATATCAGAACTATAACGATCCTCATCCCCTTCAAAAACGCCATAAAATCCCATCTTCAGCATCTTTGGTTATGTAACTGCAACAACCCAGACTAATCTCCTACTAGTACTTTCAGCCTACCAATATATTTATATATATATATATATATATATATATATATATATATATATATATATATATATATATATATTATCCCTCTGTCATCTTCCTTTCCTATATCCAACTGACTTTATATACAGCACACCTACCAATACTATTATTATTTACACCCTTTGAATTATTCCTCTTCCTCTAGATGTCTGCAACCTTCCTGCTTTACCCTACCTTTAGACTTTACCCCCTACTACTCTCTAACAGCCCCTCCACTTTCAACTCATTATTTCCCTATCTATACCTATCCTATCTATCATTTATACATATTTCATCCTACCAGTTATTTTATAATGTATATATATCCCAAATACTCTGAAGTATTTGATGTCTAAACTCCTTTTTAAGATATTCTTTTTCAGCAGCATTATTAGTAGAAAAAGTGTATGGATACTATATATTATTGCATGTAATCTAACTGTATATCAACTGTCTAATGTAATATTTTACTGTGTAAATGGAGCTTTCCTCCCTGGGCCTCTGCTGAAAAAGGGCATGTGTCCAGTCAGACTTTCTCAGTTAATACATACATACATATATACATATATATATATATATATATATATATATATATATATATATATATATATATATACACACACACACACACACACACACACACATATATGTATATGTGTATGCATATATATATATATATATATATATATATATATATATGTATGTGTTTTTATATATATATATATATATATATATATATATATATATATATATATATATATGTGCGTGTGTATAATATATAAAATCATCACTCCTTCTGTTCTTTTTGGCTCATTTGGCTACATTCGTCAACTCCTTTGTGGCATCTAGACAGGAGACTTAGTATCCCTTCTCACTTCTCATTTCTGTAAAAGAAACAAAAATCTCAGATTGCATTTTATTGTTATCTGTTTTATTTACATTTTTATATTTCAATCTAATTGTTATTTTTTCCTGCTACGTTAGCCAGTGTAGATAGTGTTTGTTTTTCATGTGAGACACAAGTTATATTTTTCGTATTGAACAAGTGTCTAGACTCTTCCTGCAGGGCTTGCCATGTCATTCAGGAAATGTGGCAAGTGTTGCCAGAAAATACAGGACATACACAATCTTACAATCTTTTTATGGTATGCCTGAGGAAAGAGACTCTGGAAATAGACTGTGCTATTTGCAAGGCCTTTGGGCCTTAGTCCGTAGCAGACAGGAGAAATAGGTTAATTTTAAAAGGTCTTAATCATAGGTGCCAGTGTCTCTGGAAATTTCCTCCTTTGGCTCACTCCACTTCTGAAACCATTGTCATCCAGGATAAGTCTCATGTTAAACCTTGAAGTGGACATCTTTCCGAAAAAGAATTGTCCAACTTTTTTACCTCCAGTCCACCTTCTTCTTCCTCATTTAGGTCTGCTACGGCCTATCTAAAGACTGCTATGGTTGATTGGGACCAGATGATTGTGTCTGTTGTAGCTGTCAGATTTGAGATCGTTCAACGATCCTTTAACAGGAGTTTGAAGGTTTCGTAATCTGTGTGGTTTAAAAATCCCTACTTTCAAGCCTTTGACTCCTCCTTGGACAGGAGTTGTTGTGGAAGAGTCAGCCTGTACAATGCATGACTATCAAGGGGCCACGAAGAGCTGTAAAACAAGAATTTCCGTGCCCCTTTCTCTGAAGGGTTACCTGACCGCTCACCTCTGGAGGCAGACAAAGACTTCTTGTCTCTGCACTCAGCTGCATGAATGTCCATCATGCAGGGAAAAATGGGCGAGAGAGGGAGAAAGTATCCAGAGGTTATACCATACCCTTTTTTTCTGTCTCCTTGTCTCAATCTTAGCCGCTCCCAAATGTTCAACCCCTGTCAGCTCAAAGCAGCAAAGGGAGAATTTAGAATAGATTTGGGACCTCTAAGATATTTCTTTCTATTTCTTTTCAATTCCAAAGAAAAAAACAGGACCTCATGCCAATTTTGGATTTGCGTGGCCTAAACTTAATTTATCAAGAAGACTATTGAATGGTCATGTTGCAAACGATTTTGTCTTGCCTGAAGACAAATGATTCACTGTGCTTTACAGAGCTCCAGGATGCCTACCCTCCACATCCAGATCTCCAAAGCATCCAGCCAGTTTCTGCATTTCTAGCTGGGAGTCAGTCATATTCAGTTCAGATCCCTGCCCTTTGATGTCACCATAACCTTCTGGGTGTTCAGCACATGCATGGCATTAAGTTGCAGCTCAGCTGAGACTTTTGCAATTGTTGCTTAGCATTCAGAGGTCTCATATTTTAGATCATCTCTTCATCTCAAGCAATTGTTAACTTTCCCAACATTATCTACAGCAGGACCATGTGTTCCTCCATCTCCATTATCAAAATTTATCACGTGCACCTCATATTTGGGGTGGTGGAGTCATTTTGAGGGGAAAATAGTCCAAGGGATGTGGTCACAGATAGAGGCCAATCTACATGCCAGTTCCTTCTGGAGTGATTGTCATTCAAACAGAAAACATATCTATCATATGATACATCAACAAGCAAGGAGGAACTACCCAGATAATTAAGTGTAAATAAATAAATAAAACCAATCCCTTCCTCCTTGCAGAGAGGCTATGATGGTGAGGAAATGGAGAATTAATTGGTTTGCATCACTTTCTTGTCACAATGCATATTTTGGTGAACTCCAGCTGCCTAGCAGACAGGCTTAGCTGGTCTGACTTAATGCCTCACAATTGTTCTCTCAATTAGTTTAGCAAACCTTCAGCTGCTGGGACCACCATGCCTGTGACCCTTTTGCATTCCTGTCCCACAACATGTGCAGCAGCTAGCTCGCCCTGATCCCCTTCAGAGGGTCAGTCACCAAGAGATGCTGTATTCTGTCAGTGGCCTCCTGCACTTCTGTATGCTTCCCCAATTCCCTTTCTCTCTAAATTTATATGGACGGCAGTGGCATACAAAGCTGCAGTAATCCTCATTGCTCTATTCTGGCCAAGGCAAATCTGGTTACCCCTGCTCAGGCCTCACTTAAAGAAGCACCGATTGCTATTAGATGCTCCCTCCAATCTTCTTCTCTGAGCCATCTGTGCAGCCTCAGCTGGACTTGGAGAACCTCAACTTAACTGAATGATTTCTTCATTTCTCAAGATGGCCAATAATTCTTCATTATCCCTGAGCCTAATTCATACCTTGTCAGCTTCACAAAAATATTTCCTTTATATTAGCAACGGAATGATTCACCAAGTAGGCTATGGGACAAGAAGTAGAGCAGTTTTCTGCTTCTGTTCCAGACATTTTGCAGTTCCTTAAAATTTATATTTGGTTGGCTCAAATTATTTTATGGTTGCATATGACTGGCATCTATTACTAATTTTCATAATAGTGTCACAACCATAGTCTTGCATCACACAAGCTCTGTAGTGCTGTTTTGAAAGGGATTTTCCTTCTATGTCTTGTAAATAAAAGATCCTACTCCCCATACCTTATTTTATACAAGAAATCTAACTAAAGCCAGCTTCATCCACAGACCTAAAATTTCCGTTTGAGAAAATTTGTTTTTAATTAACTTCACATCAGCCAGGAGGATTTCAGAATTATAGGCCTTATATTCAGCTCCCCATATTTTGTTTTTTACAGGGGCAATCTCTTAGTTAGAAGCAACAAGTCCTTTATTTGAAAAGTTACTTCAGAGAACAATTGTTCTGATATGGGAGAGTATCTTCTGTGTACCCTGGTCGCCCATAGACAACTCAGGTTTTATCTCCATAGAACCAAAACAATCAGGAAAGATGCTCAGTTATTCATATATATTTTCCCCAAGCAGTCTGAGTTGACAGGCTTCCAAAATAACACTGTTCAAATGGCTGTCAGACTGTATTTCGATTGCATACTGTTCCAGAAGTAAATCATTACCATCTAATCCAAGAACTGTTTCCACTGCCTCTTTCAGAAACTCTACTGTGGACAAAATATGTGCAGCAGCAATGTGGTCTATGTTACATACCCTAGCAAAGCATTGTACACTTGATATCATTTCTTGATCTATAGCTTCCTTTGTCTATAAAGTTCTTATAGGTATCCTGCCATGATACCATCTGAAAATTGAGTTAGCATGAGATCTGAAGTAGTTAACTTCATTTGATCAGCAACCTGTGGGTATCGGATCCGTCCTGGATCCGAGCCGGCAGCTTTCCAAGCTAAAGATCCGAGCTCCAAGCTCCTCCCCCTTACCCATAATACCCTGCTACCTTCCTTCAGTCCTCAGATCTCGTTTGCCGCGGCTTCTATATGCACGAGTGACGAGCTCCTGGCTATTAGGTAAGAGAAAGTGTAGGAAATTGCTGTAAATTTTTTACCTTATTTTGCAGTTAGTGTGTGTGTGCGTTTTAGATCCCTTGGACTAGTTTAATTTAGTTTAGTTAATTTTAGTGTATTCCCCTTTCCCTTATCTGTGTGTTAGGGAGTGTGATTGTGTTCGTCATGGCTGAAGGCCCCAAGGCCATTTTTTCCAAATGCTCTGAGTGTAGTCATAAGCTGTCCCCAGCCGATGGCCACACTCAGTGCGTTCTTTGCCTGGGGGTTGCTCATTTAACATCAGGCTGCCAGATATGTGCTGCTTTTAACCCATGGGCTCTGAGAGACAGGAGGAACAAGTTAATCCTAGCGGGTCTTTTACCAGCGGATTCTACTTCTTCCTCCTCTCCCTCAGTGGCGCCAGTCGCGGCTGCAGTTGTTCAGCCATCAGTTCCTCCTCCACTGGCTGGGACTCAACCTCCCACTGTCTCCCAGGGAGAGAGGGACTCTGCTAAAAAGAGAAGAGACATAGAGAGAGGGAGAAAGAGAGAGAGAGACAGTGAAAGGCATAGGAGCCATAAGCAGTGGGCCAACTCAGCCCCTTCGGCCGCGCAGGCTAAGCAGCTCTGTTCCCCCTTGATGGTCCCCGGGTCCTCCCCTCTCGGCTCCGTTCCCCACGTTTCTGTCCGGAGACGGAGGAGGAGTCCCGGCCACCTTCGAGGTCGTCCAGGCAGCCTTCCCGGCCAGCCCAGGCGGCCTTTTCTAGGTCTATGAGGAGCCTTTCCGACACAGACCTGGACCGGATGATGCGCTGCTTCTTTCAGGCCCAGATGCAGATGGGAGTGCTCTTGCCTCCCCCCACCTCCGGGGGGGAGCTCGGCCCCCTTCTTTGCCCCCCATTGCTCCTTCTCCGATCCATTATTGAGTTTTGGAGCCGTCGGATCCGAGTAGCCTCGGAGCCAGGGAGTCGGCGCCGATATTAATCGCTGCTTCGCCGGCCTTACCCTTGAGTTTATCGGGTCCTTTTTCAGATCCGAGCCTCGGATCCGCAGGGGTAAGTGTGTCTTTGGCTCCGATGCGGTCGGAGCACACTTCCCTTTCAGGTCCGATTGCATGAGCGCCGACCCACATGTCTGATCCGAGGGGGCTGCTCTCGGATCCCAGGGAGAGTGGTTCACCTTCGGCTTTCGACGTGGTGGAGAGGGTGCTCTCGAAGGGTTCGAGGTCCCCGGCTCATGCTATGGATCCACCCGCCATTCCCTCGCAGATGGGCCTGTCTTCCATCATCCGGCCCCAGGGACAGCCTGCATCTACGCCCCAGCTAGTTCCTGTAGAGGAGCATGACCCTGTTGGTGAGCCCTCCTCGGACAGTCCCACCGAGGAGGTCCCTCACAAACGAAAGTGTAAAAGGAGGCACTTGGACTCCCCCGAGTCCCTCACGGAAGACACTGACTTGGAGGAAGGGGAAGGTTCCCCCAGGTCACCCCCCGAGGATGTCTCCTTTGGAGACATTATGGAGATGCTGCGCATTAGATGGGGGTGGTTGGCCCAGAAGCCTTCCTTGGATGAGTCAGTGTTTCTGGAGGCGTTTGATGCAGGCCCATCTACCTCTTGGGTGTCCCCTCCGTCTGACCCCCTGGTAGACCTAATTATTACCAAGGCATTGAAGGAGCCTGACACTGCAGAGCCAATCCGTAGGAGACCAGATAAGATCCTTTCCCCTCCCTGACAGACAAGGCAGCGTGGAGTAAAAGTTCCCTGGTAGATGCCATGGTGGTGGCGGCTGCCACCAAGAAGGAACTGGCGCAGGATAGTTCCTCGGTCCATCCTCCTGACAAGGAGTCTCAGACGATTGATCGCATCGGAATGCAGATGTTTGCTTCAGCCACCTTTTCCATAAGGGCTCTGAATTACTTGGCACACATGATTAGAAAAGAGTACGTTGGGTCTCCCCCGGAGTCCATGGCGGCCAAGGGCAAACAAACTTTCTTGGCTCGCATGTCCACTCTAAAATCGATATCCAACACTTCTATCCGGCTTCTCTCCCATGCCACAGAGGAGGGTGGGCGGCTAGAATCAGCGGAGCAGGTATCACCTTACGGCGTCACGCCTGGCTCCAACTTTGCGGAACCATTCAATGCGTCCTTCGCGGACGCTCCCTTTGATAGTGCTACACTGTTTGGCAAGACCGTTCGCGATACGCTGCTCCAGAGCGCGAAAGACGGGAAGATGCTGTCTGCCATCGGAATCCGCTTCTCGGATCCTCAAAGGTCCTTTTCCAGGAACCAGAGAGGACAAAAGAAGATGTGGTTCTGAGAGTATCAGCAGTCCCGTTCCGCTCCGGACCCTTCGTCCTTCAGAGGCAGGGGAGGACAAGGTGGATGCCGGCCCAGAGGCAAAGGGGGGCTGAAGAATTTTGGGTCGAGGGAACCCTTCTCCGACCGACCCGCGCAGCAACCCTGAGGGGTTGCCAGACTGCTCCTCTCTGGAGGCAGTCGGGGGTGTTTCTCGGAACATCTAGCACATTGGGAGTCCATCACTACAGATTGCTGGGTGCTCCGAATAATATCCAGAGGTTACTCTATCCCCTTCATAAATCTTCCCCCTCGGTTGAGGCACCTCCCCGATGTTCCACCCAGTCAGAGGGAGGCAACGGCTTCAGAAATAAAGAAGCTGCTAAGAAAAAAGGCCATCCAGCATGTCCCCCCAGGACAGTCCGGGTCGGGCAATTCTTTTTGGTGCCAAAAAAGACGGGGGACTTAAGACCAATTCTCGACCTGTCTACATTGAACCTGTTCATTGCCAAGGAGAAACTCCGGATGGGTCCCCCTTCTGCAGGAGAACGACTTGATGTGCTCCATAGACCTCAAGGATGTGTGCTACCACATTCTCATGGACAGGCGATCCAGGAGGTTTCTCCTCTTTCGACTGGGGGCCAGTCATTATCAGTTCAGGATCCTCCCTTTTGGCCTCACCACAGCCCCCAGGGTGTTCACCAAGGTCATGGCAGTTGTAGCGGCCAACCTGAGGCTTCAGGGAATACAGGTCTTTCCGTACCTGGACGACTGGCTCCTCGCCGCTCCCACCAGGCATCTACTATGCTCAGCCAGGGATTGCTTCCTACTCTTGGCCCGTCAGTTGGGGATCACCATAAATTACAAAAAATCATCCCTTCAGCCTGTTCAGGTCCTCGATTTCATAGGGGCCAGAATAGACACTTCACTCCAAGGCCTTTTTGACAAGGCCTTTTTGACAGCAGACAGGCTCCACAGTTTAACTCTCCATGTCTTAGCACTTCTACAATCTCCGGCCCCACCAGCGGAATTAGTCCTGAGAGCCCTATGGTCCATGGCAGCTGCTATCAACCTTTCATCCCTAGTCCGCTTGAACATGAGGGTTCTTCAATGGACCTTACAGGTCCAGTGGTCCATCCTTCGACATCCTTTGGACTCCCCGATTCCCCTCAGCAGAGTTTGCAGGGACATTCCCGAGAGCTTCGGGAAGGGCGACCATTTTTGATGCCTCAACCCCAAGCCACGGTGACCACGGACGCTTCTCGCCTGGGGTGGGGGGGCATTGCATGGACAGAACTGTCCAAGGCACGTGGACTCCAATAGAGACCATTCTGCATATCAGTGTTTTGGAGATGAGGGCGGAGCTTCTAACGTTGCAGGCTCTCCATGCCCTTCTTCCTCCGGGGATTATTGCAATTCAGACAGACAACATGTCAGTTGTCTGGTACATCAACAAACAGGGGGGGACAAGGTCTTACCCTCTTTGTCGAGAGGCCACGAGATTTTGGGAGTGGGCGATATCCACCAACTGTTTTCTGCTAGCAACGCACATTCCGGGTCGGTTCAACATTTTAGCGGACAAGCTGAGTCGAACTCTCCTCTCGCCTTACGAGTGGTCTCTGAACACCTTAGTAGTGAAACAGATCTTCCTCAGATGGGGTCAACCTTGCTGCGATCTCTTCACATCGCCTTTGAAAGCAAAGTGCAGCGAGTTTTTTGCTCTTAATTCCCTCGCCGGGGGAAAACCCCAAAGACGCTCTAGTTCATGCTTGGTCATCCGGTCTTCTTTATGCTTATCCTCCTCTCCCATTAATGACCAAATTCTTGCAGTAAGCTTGTCATTTGGGGAGCAAGCTTATCCTCATAGCCCCATTCTGGTCTCATCAAACCTGGTTCCCGTACCTACGCTCTCACCTCATAGCTCCTCCTTGGATCTTGGATCCCATTCTGGATCTGATTTCTCATCCTTTGGAATTGAAAACCCAGAATCTGGACGACTTCAAGCTCACGGCTTGGTTGATCCAGTTCCGTTAGTGGCTAGGACTCCCTGTATCTCGTCTGCTGTTAAATCCATCCTGGTGGCGGCGCATAAGCCTTCTACCAGGAAGGTCTACAACAGTAAATGGAAACGTTTTTCCATCTGGGCCCAACATAGGGATTTGGACCCTTTTACGGCTCCCATTCCAGCAGTACTTGAATTTCTATCTCACATTTTCCATCAAGGGGCCAGTTCTTCTACTGTGAAGGTTCAAATGGCGGCCATTTCCCACTTACACATCAGGGACAATCTTGGGCCCTTGGCTTCCACTAAGATCTGTAAGACTTTCTTAAAGGGCACCTTTCTTTTAAGACCTCCTGTCAAGAATGTGGTTCCTCAATGGGACCTAACCTTAGTTCTTCAGGCTCTAACTGGTCCACCTTTTGAGCCTGCAGCTTCTGTTGACTTAAAGTTCTTGTCTTGGAAAACTGCCTTCTTAATTTCTATTACCTCAGCTAGAAGGGTATCTGAACTTCAGGCCCTTTGTACTAAACCCCCGTATCTGGTCTTCCATAAGGACAGAGTATCTCTCAGGACTAATCCTTCCTTCTTACTTAAAGTGGCTTCCGAGGCTAATATCAACTAATCCATTAATTTGCCTGTTTTCTTCCCTAACTATCAGAACAAAGGGGAGTACAGACTGCATTCGTTAGATGTGCATAGACAATTGCGCTTTTACTTGCACAGGACGGCTGCCTCTCACAAGTCGGAGCAGCTCTTAGTTTCATTTGCTAAGCCATTCTTGGGTAAACCAGTAATGAAGGTGACGCTAGTAGATGGATATCCCACTGCATCTTGCTTACGTACAAAATTTCTGGTCAGCCCGAGCCCTTGGGAGTTCATGCTCACTCTACCCATTCTATGGCTACCTCTGCCACGTTTTGGTCAAGAGCTCCCTTGGATGACATCTGTTCTGCGACTACTTGGGCTTCTCATACCTTTATTTCGCATTATAAACTAGATCTGATATCCAGAGGGAGGGCAGCCTTTGGCTCTGCAGTGCTCCGGAATATTCTTCCTTGAAGACCTCCCAAGTTTTTTGGTAGCTGGGGACTCTGTCCCACAGGTTGCTTATCAAATGAAGTTAACTACTTCAGATAAAGAAGTTATGTACTCACCATAACGTTCCATCTGAGTAGGTAACTTAATTTGTCAGCAACCGACCCCCCCCCCCTCCTCCTTCCCCCTAACCTGTTTTTAGTTACCTGAATAATAGAATGTTTTAGTTCTGGTATGCATCATGTTATGATGTTCAGGTACTGTTTGTCTTGATGTTGTCTGATAATTGGGCAAACTCGATCTGAGGACTGGAGGGAGGTAGCAGGTTATTATGGGTAAGGGGGAGGAGCTTGGAGCTCAGATCTCTAGCTTGGAAAGCTGCCGGCTCGGATCCAGTATGGATCCAATACCCACAGGTTGCTGACAAATGAAGTTACCTAATCAGATGGAACGTTATGGTGAGTACATAACTTCTTTATTCTGTCCCAACAGTTGAATCCGATGAACTAGATGAAATAGCATAGAGAAGTTGCACACTTTTATTATAATGCTAGATCCTCTTCATTCTAGTCCATCCGAAATTATATCCCTCCCTCCAAGCTGTCACCTCTACATAGGGAATTGGCAGGCCAGCCTGAAGCTGTTCTGCCCTTCCTAGTTATAAATATGACAACATGCCTCATTGTCCTATCCTTAATAGCCAGAAAATGTGATCTGAAGTTAGTGAGGGCACAGAAGAATTATGGGAGCAAAGTTTTGTGAAGGATCTTGAGGCAAGAACCACTGGCAGAAGACTGGATCAGATGCATCAAGAGACTTGATTCCCATATGTCATACCGAACAGACTAGGATAATAAGAATTAAGCTTTATGATTTTTTTGCTGTCTTTCTTTTTAACTGGATTTTTCCTTTTTTTTTCCTGACTGTTTTAAGCCAGGTCTGTATTGTCAGCACCTGATACTACTTGTCTAGGTAAGGTTTTATCTCAGCCTTTTCACTCAACTGCATTCTGTGAATATGTAACATGTAACCTGTCTGGTTTCTCCAAAGTCCCATTTGTATTATTGCCCACCTTGTTTCCAGACTTCCTTATCTAGAGAGTTATGTACCCTCTGTGGACCACATTTATTGGTCTAATATGATTTCTAAGGCCTCATTCATTTTCTTCTATGCAGCTTCTTGTACCTCATTCCGTCTTGCTCTGAACACATCTATCTCTTTCGTTGGGTTCCCTATTGAAATGTAGGGACCCAAAATTACAAGTTCAGACATGCTGATAAAAAGATCAAAAATCCAGGAGAAGAGCAAAGAACTCTTCATACGTGTATGTGTTTGTGTTTGTGTTTGTGTGTTTGTGTTTGTGTGTGTGTGTGTGTGTGTGTGTGTGTGTGTGTGTGTGTGTGTGTGTGTGTGTGTGTGTGTGTACACATAGATCTATATATATATATATATATATATATATATATATATATATATATATATATATATATATATATATATATATCTATAAACAAAATATATGTATGTGCATATATATGGGTCTACTTCTAAATTTTGTACTTTCAGAACATCGAATTGCTTATGGTCACTACCATAAGATCGACATTTTGAAAGTTCTAACCATTTAAATGGAGATACACGTACAGCGCGGAAAGGTATATTTACTGTTTTCCTCGCTGTAGTGCAATCTCAGAGAACAATTGTTCTGATATGGGGGGTATCTTCTGTGTACCCGGGTCCCCCATAGACAACTCTTTTATCTCCATAGAACCAAAACAATCAGGAAAGATGCTCAGTTATTCATATATTTTTTTGGTCTGAGTTGACAGGTTTCCCAAAATAACACTGTTCAAATGGCTGTCAGACTGTATTTAGCATACTGTTCCAGAAGTAAATCATTACCTCAATCCAAGAACTGCCTTGCCTCTTTCAGAAACTTTTGTGGACAAAATATGTCAGCAGCAATGTGGTCTATGTTACATACCCAAACAAAGCATTGTACATTGATATAATTTCTTGATCTATAGCTTCCTTTGTCTAAAAAGTTCTTATAGGTATCCTGCCATGATACCATCTAAAAATTGATTTAAACATGAGATCTGAAGTAGTTAACTTCATTTGATCAGCAACCTGGGGGTTTCGGATCCGTCCTGGATCCGAGCGGTTTTCCCAAGCAAAAGATCCGAGCTCCAAGCTCCTCCCCTTACCCATAATCCCCTGCTCCCCCCTCCAGTCCTCAGATCTCATTTGCAGCTTCTATAGCCGAGTGAGAGCCCCTGGCATTGGTGAGAAAGTGTAGGAAATTGTTTAAAATTTTTTTACCTTATTTTGCATTTTTGGTGTGGGGTTTTAGATCCCTTGGACTAGTTTAATTTAGTTTAGTTAATTTTAGTGTATTCCCTTCCCTTATCTGTGTGTTAGGGAGTGTGATTGTGTTTCATGGCTGGGGGCCCTAAGGCCATTTTTCCAAATGCTCTGAGTGTGGTCATAAGCTGTCCCCAGCCGATGGCCACACTCAGTGTGTTTTTTGCCTGGGGTTGCTCATTTAACATCAGGCTGCCAGATATGTGCTCCCTTTTAACCCCCTGGGCTCTGAGAGACAGGAGGAACAAGTTAATCCTAGGGGTTTTTTCCGGGGTTCTACTTCTTCCTCCTCTCCCTCAGGGGGCCAGCCCCAGCTTGTTCAGCCATCAGTTCCTCCTCCCTGGCTGGGACTCAACCTCCCACTGTCCCCAGGGAGAGGGGACTCTGCTAAAAAGAAAGAGAAAAGAGGGGGAAAAAGAGAGAAAAAGGAAAGGCAAAAGGGCCAAAAGCGTGGGCCAACTCACCCCCTTCGGCCCCCAGCTAAGCAGCTCTGTTCCCCTTGAAGGCCCCCGGGTCCTCCCCCCCCGGCCCCTTTCCCCCCGTTTCTGTCCGGAGCGGAGGAGGAGCCCCGCCCCCTTTGGGGTCTAGGGGGCCCTTTCCCCGGCCAGCCGGCGGCCTTTTTTCTATGGGGAGCCTTTCCACAGACATGGACCGGATGATGCGTTGCTACCTTCAGGCCCAGAAGCAGATGGGAGAGCTCTTGTCCCCCACCCACCTCTGGGGGGGCCCCCCCCATTGCCCTTCTCCGATCCATTTTTGGTTTTGGACCCCCGGGACCCGATCCCTTTGGAGCCAGGGAGGGCGCCGATATTTCGTTTGGCCACCCTCGAGTTTATCGGGTCCTTTTCAGATGAGCCTCGGATCCGCGGGGGTTTAAGTGTGTCTTTGGCTCCATGCGGTCAGCACATTTCCCCTTTGGCCCCGGGGCGGCGCCCCCACATGTCAATCCGGGGGCTGCTCGGATCCCAGGGAGAGTGGTTCACCTTCGGCGTTTGTCATGGTGGAGAGGGTGCCCCAAAGGGTTCAGGCCCCCGGCTCATGCTATGGATCCCCCCGCCATTCCCAGATGGGCCTGTCTTCCATCATCGGCCCCAGGGACAGCCTGCACGCCCCAGCTAGTTCCTGTAGGGGGCATGCCCCTGTTGGTGAGCCCTCCTCGGACAGTCCCACCGAGGAGGTCCCTCACAAATGAAAGTGAAAAAGGAGGCACTTGGACTCCCCAAGTCCCTCACGGAAGACACTGACTTGGAGGAAGGGAAGGTTCCCCAGGTCACCCCGAGGATGTCTCCTTTGGAGACATTATGGAGATTGCGCATTAGGGGGGGGGTTTCCCCCAGAAGCCTTCCTCGGATGAGTCAGTGTTTCTGGAGGCTTTTGAGGGCCCATCTACCTCTTGGGTGTCCCCCCCGCCCCCCTGGTAGACCTAATTATTACCAGGGCATGGAAGGAGCCTGACACTGCAGAGCCAATCCATAGGAGACCAGATAAGATCCTTTCCCCCCCTGACAGACAAGGCAGGCGTGGGGGGTTCCCGGTAGATGCCATGGTGGTGGCGGCTGCCCCCAAAGAAGGAACTGGCCAGGATAGTTCCTGGGTCCATCCCCCCTGAAAGGAGTCTCGGACGATGGATCGAAAAGCGGATGTTTGCTTCAGCCACCTTTTCCGGGGCTCTGAATTAGGCACATGATTAGGCTTCAGCGGGATCTTAAAAAAGATCGGGGGTCTCCCCGAGTCCATGGGGGGCAAACAAACTTTTTTTGGCATGCCACTCTAAAATCGATACCCAAACCCTTTTTCCCGGCTTCTCCCCCATGCCACAGGGGCAGCGGGAATCACCAGGCCCCAGGCCGGGCCCCCCTTTTGGGGGAACCCCTTTTCAACGTCCCTCCTTTGATGGTTCTCCCTGTTTGGCAAGACCATATGCTGCTCCAGAGCAAAAGACGGAAGATGCTGTCTGCCAACCCGGTTCTGGGCCCTCAAAGGCCCTTTTTCCAGGAACCAGAGAGGACAAAGAAGATGTGGTTCAAAGTCTCAGCAGCCCCTTCTGCTCCGGACCCTTCGTCCTTCAGAGGCGGGGAGGACAAGGGGGAAACCCGGGCCCAGAGGAAAAGGGGGGGCTGAAGAATTTTGGGTCGAGGGAACCCTTCTCCGACCACCCAGCAACCCTGGGGGGTTGCCAGACTGCTCCTTTTGGAGGCAGTGGGTTTTTGAACATCTAGCACATTGGGAGTCCATCACTACAGATTGCTGGGTGCTCGAATAATATCCAGAGGTTACTCTACCCCCTTCTAAATCTTCCCCTGGGTTGAGGCCCCCCCCGATGTTCCACCCAGTCAGAGGGAGGGGGGCTTCAGAAATAAAGAAGCTGCTAAAAAAAAAGGCCATCCAGCATGCCCCCCCAGGACAGCCCGGGGTTGGGCAATTCTTTTTTTTTGGTCCCAAAAAAAACGGGGACTTAAGCCCAAATTTCCCAACCTGTCTTTGAACCTGTTCATTGCCAAGGAGAAATTCTGGATGGCCCCCTTCTGCAGGAGAAGACTGGATGTGCTCCATAGACCTCAAGGAGGGGCCTACCACATTCTCATGGACAGGCGATCCAGGAGGTTTCCCCTCTTTCACGGGGGGCCAGTCATTATCAGTTCAGGGTCCTCCCTTTTGGCCTCACCACACCCCCCAGGGTGTTCACCAAGGTCATGGCAGTTGTAGGGGCCCACCTGAGACTTCAGGGAATACAGGTCTTTCCAGGGCGACTGGCTCCTCGCCCCCCCCACCAGGCATCTACTATGCTCAGCCAGGGATTGCTTCCTACTCTTGGCCCCAGTTGGGGATCACCATAAATTACAAAAATCATCCCTTCAGCCTGTTAAAGGTCCTGGATTTCATAGGGGCCAGAATAGACCCCTAAAAGGCCAAAGGCCTTTTGACAGCAGACAGGCCCCCGTTTAACTCTCCATGTCTTAGCACTTCTACAATCTCCGGCCCCACCAGGAATTAGTCCTGAGAGCCCTGGGGTCCATGGCAGCTGCTATCAACCTTTCCCCCTCCCGTTTGGGAACATGAGGGTTCTTCAATGGACCTTACAGGTCCAGTGGTCCACCCTTTCGACACCCTTTTGGACCCCCCTTTCCCCCTCAGCAGGGTTTGCGGGGCATTCCGAGAGCTTGGGAAGGCGACCATTTTGATGCCTAAACCCCCAAAACCCACGGTGACCACGGACCCCTTCGGGGGTGGGGGCATTGCATGGCAGAACTGTCCAAGGCATGGACTCCAATAGAGACCATTCTGCATATAAATTTTTCTGGAGATGAGGGCTTTTTTAGTTGCAGGCTCTCCATGCCCTTCTTCCCCCGGGACTATTGCAATTCAGACAGACAACATGTCAGGGGGTCTGGTACATCAACAAACAGGGGGACCAGGTCTTACCCTCTTTGTCGAGAGGCCATGAGAGTTTGGGAGGGGCGATATCCACCAACCGTTTTCTGCAAAAGAAACACATTCCGGTCTTCCAACATTTTAGCGGACAAGCTGAGTCGAACTATCCTCCCCCTTTACGAGTGGTCTCTAAACCCCTTAGTAGTGAAACAGATCTTCCTCAGATGGGGTCAACCTTGCGGGATCTCTTCCCCCTTTTAAAGCAAAGTGCAGCGAGTTTTTGCTCAAATTTCCCCCGGGGGAGAGCCCCAGAGCCCTCTAGTTCATGCTTGGCCATCCGGTCTTCTTTATGCTTATCCTCCTCCCCCTTAATGCCCAAATTCTTGCAGAAAGTTTCTTTGGGGGAGCAAGCTTATCCTCATAGCCCCATTCTGGCCCCCATCAAACCGGGTTTCCCCGGGCCTGGGCCCCCTCATAGCTCCTCCTTGGATCTTGGATCCCATTCTGGATCTGATTTCTCACCCTTTGGGGATTAAAAACCCCAAAATCGGGGCGACCTCAAGCTCACGGTTGGTTGATCCAGTTCCGTTAGTGGCTAGGACCCCCTGTATCTCCCTGTTAAATCCATCCTGGTGGCCCCCATAAGCCTTCTACCAGGAAGGTCTACAACAGTAAAGGGAAAAGGTTTTTCCATCGGGGCCCAAAACATGGGATTTGGACCCTTTACGGCTCCCATTCCAGCAGTACTTGAATTTCTATCTCACATTTTTAAAGGGGGCCAGTTCTTCTACTGTGAAGGTTCAAATGGCGCCATTTCCCACTTCCACATGGGACAATTTTGGGGCCCCTTGGCTTCCACTAAGATCTGTAAGACTTTCTTAAAGGGCACCTTTCTTTAAGACCTCCTGTCAAGAATGTGGTTCCTCCATGGGACCTAACCTTGGTTCTTCAGGCTCTAACTGGTCCACCTTTGAGCCTGCAGTTTTGGACTTAAAGTTCTTGTCTTGGAAAACTGCCTTTTTAAATTTTCTATTACCTCAGCTAGAAGGGTATCTGAACTTCAGGCCCTTTGTACTAAACCCCATATCTGGTCTTCCATAAGGACAGAGTATCTCTCAGGACTAATCCTTCCTTCTTCCTAAAGTGGTTTCCCGAGGCTAATATAAACCCAATCCATTAATTTGCCTGTTTTTTTCCCCTAACTATCAGAACAAAAGTACAGACTGCATTCATTAGATGTGCATAGACAATTCCCTTTTACTTGCACAGGACAGCTGCCCCCACAAGTCGGAGCAGCTCTTTTTCGTTGCTAAGCCATCCTTGGGTAAACCAGTAATGAAGGTGACTCTAGTAGATGGATACCCCACTGCATCTTGCTTAACAAAATTTCTGGTCGGGGGGCCCCTTGGGAGTTCATGCTCACTCTCCCCGTTCTATGGCTCCCTCTGCTGTTTTGCTCAAGAGTTCCCTTGGATGACATCTGTTCTGCGGCTACTTGGGCTTCTTCTCATACCTTTATTTCGTATTATAAACTAGATCTGATATCCAGAGGGAGGGCAGCCTTTGGCTCTGCAGTGCTCCGGAATATTCTTCCTTAAGGACCTCCCAAGTGTTTTGGTAGCTGGGGACTCTGTCCCACAGGTTGCTGATCAAATGAAGTTAACTACTTCAGATAAAGAAGTTATGTACTCACCATAACGTTCCATCTGAGTAGGTAACTTCATTTGTCAGCAACCGACCCCTGCTCCTTCCCCCTAACCTGTTTTTTCGTTACCTGAATGATAGAATGTTTTAGTTCTGGTATGCATCAGGTTAGGATGTTCAGATATTGTTTGTCTTGATGTTGTCTGATAAATGGGCAAACTCGATCTGAGGACTGGAGGGAGGTAGCAGGGTATTATGGGTAAGGGGGAGGAGCTTGGAGCACAGATCTCTAGTTTGGGAAAGCTCCCGGCTCGGATCCGGGATGGATCCAATACCCCAGGTTGCTGAAAAATAAATTTACCTACTCAGATGGAACGTTATGGTCAGTACATAACTTTTTTATTCTGTCCCAACAGTTGAATTGAACTAGATGAAATAGCATACAGAATGCACACTTTTATAATGCTAGATCCTCTTCAC
>NC_056737.1:1256191083-1256298649 GCF_019279795.1 Protopterus annectens
AAATATATATAAAAAAATATATATTTTTATTTTATATATATATAATATATATATATAAAAAATATATATTTTATAATATATTTTTTTAATATATATATATTAAAATATATTTATATATATAAAATTATGTATATATATATATATATATTTTAATTTTATATATAAATATATATATAACATATATATAAAAATTTTATATATATTAATATTAAAATTTTTATTTTTATATATATAAATTATTATATACATTATATATATATATAATATATTAAATTTTATATATTATTTATTAATATATTAAAATTTTAAAATATAATTTATAATATATATATAATTAATATATTTATTATATATATAAATATAGAAAATTAAACATATAAATATTTATGTAATTTTATATTAATTTTATATAAAAATAATTTTTTATATGTTTTTTTATAATATAATATATATATTTATATTAATATTTATATTTAAAATTTTAATAATATAATATTTATATATAAATATTATTATTATACATTTTTTATATATGTTTTTTTGTATATATATAATTTTTATTTATATAAAAATTATAAAAATAAAAAATTTTTTTTTTATAAAAATTTTAAAATATATTTTTTATATATAAATAAAAAATTTTATATAAAATTTTTTTATATATACTATATATTTTATAAAAATAAAATATATATATATTTAATATATATATATATATTTTGTTTTATAAAATTTTTTATTACATATTTATATAAACATAAATTAAAATAATTAAATGTTATGTTAAAATAATTTTAAACAATATAAAAAATTTTTTTTATAATATTTAAATACAAAAAAATATAATATTAAATTAAATTTAAATTAAAATTTTAAATTTTTTAATAATAAAAAATTTGTGGAAAAATATTCTGCTTTAGTTCCAAAAAGAGATACTTTTTTCCCTACTACAAAAAAATTTTTTTATTTTAGTAAAAGGTGTCCCCACAGACCCACAAAAACCCGGCCCTGATAAAAATTTGTATACAGACACTCAAACTTTAAAGGAAGCTTTGGAAGGGCCCCTTTTTGTAATTTTTCCCGACCCCAAAGTGTTTTGCAGGTGGGGTTAAACAAAAGGGGTAAAAATTTTTAAAAGCCCTTTAAAAAGAAAGGGAAGTGGGTTTTTTCTAATGTACAAGGGGGGAAACAAGGCCCGCCGGGAAAAGAATTTTTAAATAATTTTCAAATTTTAAAAAAATTTCAGGCCCTTTTTTTAGGAAAAACACTGTAAAAGGAACTTCAAATTTTGGAAAACAAAAGGCCCCGTAACAAGTTATTTTCAAGTTTAAAAATTTGGGGTTTCAACTATGAAGTTTCACCCCAGTTTAAGGGAAAATGCCAAAAAGATGGGTTCTTTTTTGCTTTGGTTTTTTAGGGTAACCCCGTGAAATTTTTTTTGGGAATTTTTCAAAGGGGATTGGGAAAAAAGAGTTTTTTTGCCTTTGGGGGGAAAACCCAAATGTCAAAAAAAGAATTTGGGGGAAAAAATTTTGGAAATTTTTTAAAATAAATTTTAAAAATAAAGGGATTTTTGATTTGGGTTAAATGTTTAAAAGTGGCTCAAATTTTGCAAAATTTCCTTTAGGGAAAGAAAACATGTTTTTTTTCTTTTAAATTAAGGGCTCTGGTAAGTTTCTTTTGCTTTGGGAAAGTTCTGGACTAAATTTAATTAATTTGGGTTTTTAAATTTTGTAAATACAGGAAAATTTTTTTTGGTTTTAAAAAATTTTTTTTGAAAATGGAATTTCAAAAAAATTTCAAATTTTTTTTGGGCCCAGTAAAATGTTTTAAATTTTCCCGAAAATTTTTTGGGTTGGTAAGGGTTTAAAAACCCCCTTTTTTAAAACTAAAAAAATTTGACCTTTGGGTTAACTTTTTTGCCCCTGGTTTCTGTTAAAAATTTTTCTTTAAAATTTTTTTAAAAAGTTTAAAACTAGGAGGGGTTTTTAAATTGGTAAAAAATTTTTTTGAAATCAGGAGCCTACTGGGGGAAAATTTTAAATTCTGTTTAATTTTGGGGGGGGCCAGGCTGGTTTTTGTAAATTTTAAAAATAATTTTTGGGCATTTTTTTTAAATAAATTAAAAACAGGGATTTTTTTCTTAATGTAAAAAAAACTGTGAAATTTTTTGGAAAAAAATAAAATTAAATTTTAAAATTTTTTTTGAAAAGCCTGTTTGTATTTTTTAATTTTGGGAAATTTCCAGTTCTCTGGGTGAAGTTTTGCCCCTTTTTTTTAATTAAAATTTTTTAAAAATTTTTAAATTTAAGGGGGCTTTTGTTGGTTTCTCTAGAATTTCATTGAAATTTTGGGGATTGTTGGTAAAAGCCGGTGTTAGATTCCTTAAATAAATTTCCCGTTTTAAATTTGGGAACCCTTTTGGGGTTTTGACTGAAATTAAATGGGTGGGGGGTAATTATGTAATTTGGGAAGGGGGCCCTTGGGGAAGAGTTTGGGGGTTTGTAAGTTTAAAATATTTCTCAAAGGGGTTTTATTTTGACTTTGGGGGGTTCTAACTTATTAGGGGGAAACCCGGCCCTTTTGCTTCCATGGGAAATTTTTAACCCGGGGACGGGGGGGAATAGTTAAACCCGGGGAAAGGGAAAATTGGGATTTTTTTTGAAAAAGACCTTCCTATGGAAAATTTTGGGGTTTTGTGGGGAATTTGAACTCCCTTGATTCTCCGGGATGTAAAAATTTTTTTTTTTTAATTATTTTTAAATTTTTAAATTTTTTTTAAATTTTTTCCCTTGGTTTTTTGAGTTTTCTGAGTCTTTCCTTTTTGGGTTTTTTAACCCACTCCAAAAAATCTTTAGTATCCACCCTTTGGAATTTTTTAATATTTTTCAAAATAAAAATTAACCCTTTTTTAATTTTATATTTTAAATTAAATTTTTTTTTTTTTCCTTTGGGTTTTTTTTGGGAGTAAAAATTTTAAAAAAAGTTGGGGGAAAGGGGCCTTTAAACTGGGCCCTTTTTCCCCGGAGTTTTTGTAAGGTTTTTTAAAAATTTTAAATTTGTTATGGTGTCAAAAAACCCCTTAAAGGTTACTGGATTTTTAATTTGGGGCCCTTGGCTTTAAAACCCTTTTTTGGGTAATCTGCCTTTTTTTTTATTTTTATTAACCCCCTTTTTGGAAGGGCCCCGACCCCGCCGTATTTTTCAAAGTTACTTTTGTGTTGGATTTTTTCTTCGTACCCCTTGGGTTTTTTGGGGACCCTTCCCTTGGGTTTGGGCCCCAGTGGCCCAAGGAATTTTTCCCCTTTTTCCCCAACCCCTTTTCCCCTTTTGCACTTGGAAATTTTTCCCCCTTTTTTTCTGAATTTTCCCCTTCTACCTTCTTTTGCCCCCTTTTCCCCCTACCAAAATTTTCATAAAAAACCCGCCTCTTGGAATTTAAAGAAGTGAAAAAATTCTTTAATTTTAAATGACAGAAATTTCCCTTTTTGGCCAAGGCCAAATTTGGGGGTTTTTTTAAAAATTGGGGAAAAAATTTTTTTTGAAAAATAAAAAGGGGCCAGGTCCCCACCTTTGGCCCTTTTTTTCCTCCAATAAAAAAAGTTCTGAAAAATGCTTTTTTTAAAAAAAAAAAGGAAGCAAAGGGGGGGGGGGGGGGGGGGGGGGGGGGGGGGGGGAGGGGTGCCGGGGGGGGGGGGGGGGGGAGGGGGGGAAAAAAAAAAAAAAAAAAAAAAACAAAAAAAAAAACAAAAAAAAAAAAAAAAAAAAACAAAAAAAAAAAAAAAAAAAAAAAAAAAAAAAAAACAAAAGGCTGTGGGGAATGGGGGGGAAAGGGCCCAAAAAAAAGTTTTAAGGGGAAAAAACCAAATTTTTTTGACAGGGGCAAACCCTTTGGGAAAAAAAAAAAAGAAATTTTTAAAATTAAAAAAGGAAGGAAAAGGGCCCCTTGCAAAAAAAATTTTTCAAAATTGGAAAAAAAGATGTTGTGCAGGTGGCCGCTTCAAACTATGGGGTGGGGGCTGTACTTTGCCAGATGTCTTCAGAGGGAGAAGAGCATACAGTGGTTTATCTCAGTCGTAGGCTACAACCCAGGGAGGAATGCTATGCAGCGGTAGAAAAGGAATGTCTAGCAATACTGTGGGCACTACAAAAACTTCAGCCTTATCTGTAAGGAAGAAAATTCACTGTGATGACAGATCACTACACTCTAACATGGTTAAACAGAGCCAGTCATCAAAGTGCCAAGTTGCTAAGATGGAGTCTGGGGTTGCAAGCATATGATATGTCTGTGCAGCACCACAGTGGGAGTAGAAATGCCAATGCAGATGGGCTCTCAAGACAGGGAATGGGGTGAGGTACACCCAGATAGAACTGACACTCTCAAGTAATGTTTTTCAAGGGGCACTTGAAAAACCTGCTTGAGTTCCCCGGGGGGTGAAGAGATGTGACAATATGGGAGAGATGGGCGAAGGCTGCCAGCCTAGTCAAATAGAATTTGATATATAATTCTGGCATTTGTAAATAAATGTAAAATACAGGCATGTTTCTTGAGTGTAAAGAATACTGTGAAATGTGGAACTGCAAAATTTGTGACAACATTGCACTCTAATGGCCCAGTGAACATGTTGTACCCTTTCATGTTAGAATTCGGCGCCAGGACGGCTGGATGAAGATTTCATCCCCATTGCTTTAAGGTAAAGTTCATGACTAGAATTTAGATGTGGAAGTTGCTTTATTGCTCTGGTTTCTGCTAGCATATACATGTGAAATGTTTTCTGTTGTAAGTTTCTGTGCCGGTGTTAGATTGCTAAATAATGCAGTTTGTTTGCCTGGGAAAACCCAAGTGTCAAAAATGATGTAATTTGGGGAGGGACCCAGCAAACATGTTTGTTAGTAATGTTTAAATACTATTTCTCACAAGAGACTGAAAGCATTTTGACTTTGGATATCCAACTTACCAGCACTCTGCATTGTGCTCACGTGTAAGTTTTAGCACTGCGATTTCTTGTAGGAATAGTTAAAGCTAGTAAGTTTTAATTAGGTATTTTTCTTTGAAATCAGATTTGTCCTACTGTATTATTTTAAGTTTCTGTTTGATCGGGGAGAGATGGCCGAAGGCTGCCAGCCTAGTCAAATAGAATTTGATATATAATTCTGGCATTTGTAAATAAATGTAAAATACAGGCATGTTTCTTGAGTGTAAAGAATACTGTGAAATGTGGAACTGCAAAATTTGTGACAACATTGCACTCTAATGGCCCAGTGAACATGTTGTACCCTTTCATGTTAGAATTCGGCGCCAGGACGGCTGGATGAAGATTTCATCCCCATTGTTTAAGGTAAAGTTTATGACTAGAATTTAGATGTGGAAGGTGCTTTATTGCTCTGGTTTCTGCTAGCATATACATATGAAATGTCTTGTATTGTTGTACATTTCTGTGCGGTGTTAGATTGCTAAATAATGCAGTTTGAGAAAGAAGATGCTGTTTTACGAATACTGGGAAAACCTAAGTGTCAAAATGATGTAATTTGGGAGGGCCTTAGCAAACATGTTTGTTAGTAATGTTTAAATACTATTTCTCACAAGAGACTGAAAGCATTTTGACTTTGGATATCCAACTTACCAGCACTCTGCATTGTGCTCACGTGTAAGTTTTAGCACTGTGATTTCTTGTAGGAATAGTTAAAGCTAGTAAGTATTAATTAGGTATTTTTCTTTGAAATCAGATTTGTCCTACTGTATTATTTTAAGTTTCTGTTTGATCTCTGAACTCTTAGATATCTCTGTGGTGTAGTAGTCTTGTGTTTTAATTATTTATTATTAAATATTTTTTAAAACCTTCTGTCTGTGGCAGATTTGTGTAGAGATAAGCTCTAGAGTACATTGCATAGTTATAGAGGTTATTGTAATCAGCCACTCTAAAGTAAGCCTTGACTGTTAGTCATACTACCATTGGATATTAATATTGCACAGTAATAATTGGACACCATTTTAAGGGGCTTTTAGTAGCTTATATTATTAACTGGGTGTTGGCAGTAATTACTACCGTATAGTCTGGGTAAAGGGGCACAGTTGGAGAATCTGTCAGCCTTTCCCAGGAGTGTCTGTGAAGTTGTATAAATACTTATCTCAAAGTGTGTGTATGTTGTGTCAGCTACTTGGACAGAGAGTGTACTGGATGTTTTAGCTTGCCCAGTTAGGCTGAGACCTGGACCCTATATCTGTGCCAGTGGGTAGTCTTATTGGGGACCTGGTGAGCAAGGGAGCAACCAGACCCAGACTGACTGTCATCTCTGTGTGCACTTAAGGAAAATTTTACTTTATTGTGTGTATTAGTTATCCTTTTCTCTTCTATGAGACGACCTCCCTGGTGTTTGTGGTGAGGATTGAGGCTCCTTGATTGCTGGGCCAGGGCACGGTCGTCACAATTTTGTTAATTTCTTCACATCTCATTTTCTCAATCCTCTTTTTACCACCCTTACTGTCACTTGAACTATTTTCTCCCCATCTGTTTTTCTGCCATCTTTGCTCTTGTCTGATCTGTCTTCTTCCTTTTTGTATTCTTTACCACACTACCAAGCATCTCCTTCAATATCCATCCTCTCTGGAATTAGCTTGCAGTCATCAGCAAGTGATAAGAAATAACCACATTTTCTTAATTTTATCATGACAGCATTATTTTATCTTCCTTCTTCTTGGCAGTCCTTGGCTATTGGGATTTTTGTAAAATGTAAAAAAAATGTTGATAATAGGGAGCTTTAACTAGGTGCCTTTTTCAGCCTTAGCCTCTTTTGTCGTAGAGGTGCTCCTTAATATTTTAATTTTTAAGTTACTGAGCAATGCTCTAAACACCCATTATAAGGCTTCCCCACTCCCACTTCATCTTGAATTGGGGCAAAAATCTCAATCTGGCTTGAAAATCTTCTTAATGTTAGAATACATCTGTACTTTTTGATTTTTATTTTTTCATTCACACTCCCTTTGTGAAGGTGTTCAGCATCCAGCAGTAGTTTTTCATAGCCTTCACTTTTGTAAGTTGATTGGTATACTTCAGTATCGTCATAGCTAGTACCTTCACTGAGATATTGGCATCCTCAGTAGCAAGGGATCCATCCTCAACCCCTTTTCCCATTTTGCACATAGGCAAGGGATGTTTGTCTTTATTTCTGTAATTTCCTCTTGTCTGACCTGGCTGTAGCTCCCCCATTTTAGCAGTGCTACCAGTTTGGCATAAATAAGGGCAAACAAAATAGAGCTTGTAGGAGACTGAAAGAAGGGGTGAAAGGATGGAGGAGACTTTTTATAAGGAGGCTGACAGAAGGATGACAAAGTTGATGAAGACGGCAGAGGCACAATTGGAAAAGGAGTTAGCAGAAGGAATTGGGAAAGGAAGCAATTGCTTTTTTTTTTTTGTGAATAATGGAAAAGAGAAGGGAGCAAACAGATCCAACCACGGTAGGCAAAAATGGAAATCCAATCACAGACGTCTAGGAAAAGCAGAGATTCTGAATAAATGCTTTGCTTTATCCTGTAGAAAAGGAAGCAAGGAGAGGACATCAAGCTGTGAGAATGAGAAAGGGCAGAGTGAAGAAAGCATTAGACAGACACCTGGATAGAAATGAAGTAGGAGAAGGCACTGCATACACTTGGAGAGGGAAAGTACAACTTTGAAAATTGTCAGGAATCTGCCAAGTGCAGTGGCTGAACTAATAGATGCCTTCAGTAGGTAATAGCCAGTCAGAAGAATTAAAAAAAAAAAAAAACTAGAGGACAGCAAGTCTGGTAGATTTGTACAAGTTGGGAAGCAGGAAGAATTTGGAAAACTGTAGGCTTTTTTAGCTTAACAGCTGTAGCAGAGAAAATTGTAAAGTTGTGTGTGAAAGAAATCCTGCTGAGAAGTTTTACAAAATTCTTAGAGGACAGTAATTTTCAAGGTAACAACTGCAACAGTGCTGTGACAGAGTTGTTTCCCAAAAAGATCAGCTATCAGCAAGACCTGACCCAGATTGTCAGTATGTTGACCAAGGGCGCAAACATATTGGACCTGGTCCTCACAAATATGGGAGAGTGCTGCACACCTTCTAGTGTAATATCCTGTAGTAAAGTCAGGCCACAAAACTGACTCCCTTGAAGTAAAAATAAAACCTGTAATCCCAGCTATCCCTGGAATGTTCAGTACCTATTCAGAGGCTAACTTCCTGCCATTAAATAATAACCTGGCAAAATGTAAAGTCCCCATAAACCCTGAGAACACTGATCCATTTATCCATCTAGCCATTCATCCTCAACCCCTTTTCCCATTTTGCACATGGGGTTGGGGTGTCACTTCCGCAGTGACAGTCATCTCAAGCCAAGGTTTACACTGCTGGTTGAATAGCCCTGCCGCGATAGTTCATTCGCACTACTCACTTGTGCGCACACTCACGCCTATGGCCAATTTAGAGTGTCCAATACACCTACCACTTGTCTTTGGAATGTTGGAGGAAACTTGAGAACCTGGAAGAAGCACACATCACCGCAGGGAGGATAACTTTGTATTCAGTAGGGGATTAAACCATTAAATTATAGGAAGTCGAGTGAGCTCACTGATGTGACTAGACTTGGTTCTGTAGAACTAGGCTGGCTACACAATATGCTTTTCTGTCTTTGGGAGGTGTACACTTGTCAAAGTTTAAATTATTTTGTCCCTAGGTCTTTAATGATGGTGTTTACAAAACAAAATGTTCATAGCATAAATAATCAGAATCGATGCACTGCTTTTGCCAAGTCTTACCCATTTACTGACATTAAAGGTAACAAGTTACCACTGCACCAGGTATGCGTCTTTTCTATAGTCTATCTTGGGTAATGTATACATCTTTTACTGAAGTAATTCTATCACCCAGTTTGCAGTCACAATCCTAATTTTGTATCCAAGAAGTATAGTCTGAGAATAAGTAGCTCGAATGCAAATTCTTGTTGGACATTGCTGGTAACTGTTATTGGGATAAGCAGGGATCTCCTAGCCAGACTTGCAGTGTGCTGCTGCTTAAGCAGTATTTTACCCGTTGAATTATATATGGATTGATGTTTAGTTTCCTTAATTTATCAGTTGTTCCATTATGCCGAATTGTGTTGGATGCTTTAGCAAGATTAGGGCAAACAGCATGTATTGTTAGCTTTTCATGAAGTGCTGCTGTTTCCTTTTTAAAGAACGCCATATAATTCAGAAAGATGTCTCCTTAGCAAACCAGTAGCATTCCCTAACAGAAGCAGGACCCCTGCGTCATTTTGGATAAGCTCCATTATGATACTGTCCTTGATTTTTTACATCGAATTTCTGGATGGGTCCAAAGCTGCTTTGTTCTGATCTGACCCTGGCCCCCATTCTGAAAAGTGCTGCTGTAGTTGCTCTCTTTAGTTAAAAATATGTCTGCATGCTAGCATTTTTTTATACAGTTCAAGGTGTAGTTAGGTTTTCCTTGATTTCTGAACATTAAACCACCAGGTACATTGTCTAGTTCCATGGAACTTGACTTTGTAATTCAACATGTGTGGTAACAATTGTCATATTTGTAGTTATATAACGAATGTATTGCCTTGTCTCTATATCTTTCTTATACATGACTTTGCTTATTGTAAAGTTTGTAGAATTTTATTTTACACAAATACATTAACTATGTCTTGGCTAGAGGATCACGTTATTACTTATCAATAGCATATTAAATTGACAGTAATTTCTTTTTTTTCTGATTGTAATACCTTACTATTGTTTTCAGCCTCTGAAACAAACAAGTTTAGGGTTATAGCTGGAAGATTTTCCATTGTATGTCTTGCTGACTTTGTGATTCCTCCAAGAGTTTTTTTTTTTTTTGCTGAATTTCCTTGTATTTTTGTGTCTTACTAGTAAGTATCTTTGAATGCAGAGATATCGTGGGACTTGTTGCTAGTATAAACTAACTGATACATATTCACTTTACAAAATCACATGATTTAAACGCATGACATAATCAGTTAAAAGGTGTGTGTGTGTGTGTGTGTGTGTATATATGTAAATTAAATCCATTTAATAATTATAAAAATGTCTCTAAAATGAATACAAAGTTCCATTGAATAAATAAGTTTAGAGCTTAACATTTTATATTAGTTACATCATTTAATCCTGTTTTTTTGTCTGCTTGGAGCCTTATTTGCCACAGTCTGTTCTTGTAGTCCCCCCCCACTGCATACTGAAAGACTAAATATCTAATGCATAAAAAAATGCTTGTGTGTTGGAATGACTACTAGAAAGCTATACAGGATATACATAGTGCTAAATACACAACACCTGGGGAATTGCATGTGTACTGAGAATGTTGATAAATCTGTTTTGACACATCTGGTACAGTAGCAAAGATCCCTTTCAGTTGGTGGTACTCTTGATTAAATATAGAACATTATTTTCTTATCCAACTGCATTAGAATACTAATATGTTAATGTCAGTATTAGATAAACAAGTATAGACAGTAAGATATTGTCTGTGTAAATCAATGCTCTCAGTCATAGGAATGCTTGTAAATAAGGAAGTAATGTCATGAGAAAATGCAAAAACTTTGTTGCCTTGAATGTTATATAACTTGCTTTATCTAAGAAACCTGTCTGCATGATTGGGTACACAGCATTTTCCATACAGAATGAAATACTTTCAGTTACTGAATTTGAGGCTGAGGCCATTGCCTAAAAGTTGGATTGGCAACATTTTATGAAGTTAATCTCTATGCAGAAATGTTCATAAATCCATACAGGTTGACATGCAAGTGGTATTGTACAAGTAAATCAGTTAATATTTGCCCCCTGATATGTTTTGTGAATGAAAACTAAGGGGAACATGTTCATCGTGTTACCCTGTTGCAGTCATCACACTTGGGTTATCCTGCCGTCAGGCGGTCCCGCAGTCGGCCCGAATTCCAAAGTCTTTGTCCGGCATCGGTTGCTGTTGCGTCTTCCCTGACGTCAGTGCGCCAGGGGTATATGAGAGGCATCCGATGCCATTTTCTTTAGTCTTTCTTGCCGCGCGGTGCCCGAAGCAGAAGCAGTTTGCAAGTGCCTGTCGGCCGACACCTGAGATTTTCAGTCCAAAGTCTTCAAAGCTAAGTACCCCATTGGGGAACCTTTTCTTGCCTCAGTCCGATGTCGGAAAAAGTTAACAATTGCATTTCTTGTGGGAAGCAAATACCTCATAAGGACTTTCATTCTTTTTGTATACCTTGCCTAGGCCCAGACCACGACGTCACTGGTTGTCGGTTTTGTGCTAGGTTCAATAAGCGAACTATAAAGCGACGCTTTGATTTTGCACGTCACTACTTCGGTAGGAAATTTAATTACACTATGCCGTCGGAGCAACCGCGTGAATAAAAAACGCAAAGATAAAGATAGGCAGCATAGATCCAAGCCAGACTCCGAGCCCTCGGCTGGGCCGATCGCCGGTTCTCCGGTTTTCAGTAAGGCGCCTACGCAGCCCCTGGCTACCACTGAATTGGATCCCCAGACCGCTTCGGATTCTCCAGCAGAGAGTTCTAGGCCGACGCAGCCATTTTCTTTAGGCCCTACCGACGAAATTGCAGTAGGAGAAGCCGGTGCTGTAGAAAAACCTTCGGTTTCTGAAGGTGTCTTCAGATTGACTACTCTCACCATAAAATCTTATGCTAAGCTCAAGACTCCTCTAAAACCAAAAAAGACTCCACTTCAGTCTCCAGGTCAAGGCCCTATGCCTAAGAAGCAGATGCTTAAAATGACTGAAGATTTAATTTCTTTGATCAGGGGTTCCCAACCCCCCCCCCCCGACAAAAGGCCTAGACAAGAGGAGGATTATGACTCCTCTGATCAAGTGTCTGTTTCCTCAGGCTCCTCTGAGGAACAGGTCTACTCCTTTCCCCCTTATGAAGATTCTGATGCTGAAGACTCCATTCCCTCAGCTTCTCCCCCTGAAGATTATTCCTTTGGGGAAACCTTACATGCCATGAGGGAACATTTTCACTGGGAAGGACAGGACTTCTCCGACTCAAAGAAAAGGCTCAGAGAGTTTCTTTTACCCCCCAGCACAGACCGCTTGCTATCCCCCCCAGTTTTAGACATTGTGGATGATGTTTTCTTAGAATCTAGTCTAAATCCAGATTCTCTACCTCCTGCTCCAGCCAAACCAGGTAAATACTATAGAGTGCCTGATTCACACAAATTCCTATACAAAAGCCCTGTTGCTGATCCAGAGACAATCTCCCAGGGTCCCAAAGGGGCTAAAGCTTCTATGGCTAAAAATCCTGTACCCTTTGAAAGGGACTCCAGAGCACTAGATGGGGGAAGAAGGTTTACACCTCAGCTACTCTAGCTATGAGAGCGCTAAATTGTCAATTTCACATGCTTAAATACCAGCAATTCCTAATGTCTCAAATAAAACAAAAGATGGGCACGCAGCCTCAACAGTCTGAATTCAAGGAAATGCAGGATCTGTTGCATGCAGCTGAACAGGTGGGCAAACATACTTTACAATGTGGTTTGATGCCTTGGAAGCTTCCTCTAGAGCAGCTGTTACTGGGTCTGTTATATGTAGACATGCTTGGTTAAAGGAACAATCTCTACCTGATCATGTTAAAGCAAAGTTATTAGATGCACCCTTACAACAGGATGTCTTACTTGGGGTTAAAGCAGAGGAGGTTTTAAAGAAAATGGAGGATAAGGCAAAATCTATGCAGATGGTCAAAGATTTCTTACAGGTACAGCCCCCACGCTTCAGCAGAAATTGGCCAACAAAAAATTGGTCCTTTCCAGCTTCTGACAGATCACAGAGGGGTAAATACAGGCACCCAAGGGGCAGAGGACAAGCACAAATCCCTTGCAAACCTCGCCAATGGGGCACTGCAACACAGAAGGGAGGAGAAGATAGGCCCCAAACTACTAGAAGGCAAACACAATGACTTAAACCTCAAACTGCCAAGCAAAACACTCTTGGCAGCTCCCTTGGGAGGAAAATTAGCACTGTTTGCAGACAACTGGCGCATCGCACAAAGGACAAATGGGTCCTAGACATTATCTCACAAGGATACAGATTCCATTTCCACACCTTGCCAAGGATAAAAGGAATGCCAAACCTGCCACAAAATCAATGGGCAGAGGCACAAAAACAAATTACAGCTCTCATGGACATGAGAGCCATTCAACTGGTACCTACACAGGAGCAAGGCCAAGGATTTTACTCAAGGCTCTTTCTAGTCCCCAGAAATGACAAAGCTTGGAGACCCATTCTGGACCTTTCAATTTTAAACACCTTCTTGCAAGTTCCCAAATTCAAGATGCTAACACTACAGCAGCTTCTTCCCATGTTGGGCAAGAAAGCTTGGCTAGTAACGTTGGACCTCAAGGAGGCATACCTGCATGTACCTATCAGACAAAATTGCTGAAGATACCTCAGTTTCATTGTAGGTTCAACCCATTACCAATTCTCTGCACTGCCCTTTGGCTTATCTACTGCGCCCAGCATCTTCACAAAATGCCTGGCACCAGTAATTGCATACTGCAGACAAAGAGGAATTCAAATATACCCATACCTGGACGACTGCCTCATCCAAGCAGAAAGCAAGGGCATTCTCTTACAACACTTGGCTTTTGTAAAACATCTTCTAAGTTGCCTAGGGTACACAGTAAATGAAAAGAAATCAAAACTAGTGCCCTCACAAAATATGACATTCCTGGGTGCCAGCTTGAATACAACGGCCCAGATGGCTTATCTGATGCCAGACAAACAACTACAATTAACTCAATACTTCAGAGCAATGGCAACAAAGACCCAACTTCCTGCAAGAAAAAGTCTGCAGGCCTTGGGCTACATGGCATCTTGCATACTACTAATACCATTTGCAAAACTGCATATGAGGAGATTACAATGGTACCTAAAAAGCGTATGGACTCAACACAGCCACAGCTTGGAAACAATGATCCCTCTCATTCCCTGACTTCAACAGGAGTTTCTATGGTGGTCACAGGCATGTCACCTCAACAAGGGTCAGCCTTTCACCTTATCCCCAGCCAGGCAAACTATGACAACAGATGCATCGGACTATGCCTGGGGGGCACACATGGCAGGACAGTGCATTCAAGGCATATGGACTGCAGATAAAAGGAATCTGCACAGCAATCAAAAAGAAATGCTAGCTGTACAAAATGCTCTGACAGCCTTCAAGGATCTCTTACATCCAGGACAGCTTATCATATGGACAGACAACACCTCAGTAATGTGGTACATAAACAAGCAAGGGGGTACACACTCCTACCCTCTATGCAGGCAAGCAATGACCTTGTGGAACACAGCACTGGCTTACCAAGTTCAATTACAAGCTCAATTCCTGCCAGGAAAAAAGAACACATTGGCAGACGACCTAAGCAGAAACATCATGATTCCCCACGAGTGGAAACTGGATCCACAAGTATTTGCAATGATAACTCAAAAATGGGGGCTCCCAGACATAGACCTGTTTGCCAGCCCCCAAAACTATCAACTAACAACATTTTGCACGAGGACTTTTCATCATCAAGCTTGGAAAGTGGACGCACTCTCATTCAGTTGGAAAATGCTGACAGTATATGCCTTTCCTCCATTACCCCTTCTCACAAAGGTGCTGCTGAAAGTCAGGATGGAGAGACCCCGAATGATACTCATTGCCCCAGACTGGCCACGCCAGCACTGGTACCCACTACTAAGGAATATGGCACAGGGTCCACCATGGATTCTGCCACAAATTACCCATCTGCTCACACAGCAGGACAATCAGATTCTACACAGCCAGCTCAAAACCTTAAACTTGGCTGCATGGCAAATCACCTAAGTAACCAGCCAGCTCCTCTCTCACAAGCTGTTATGGATGTTATTCTGGAGGCCAGGAGGCCCAGAACCAGGAAAGCCTACTCAGACAAATGGAAAAGGTTTTGCACCTGGAACCAAGCTAAAGGCCAAAATACCCTTCAGCCTGACATACCTCAGATTCTGCAATATTTAACTGAGATGTTACACAAAGGGCTTTCCTTTTCATCTAGTAAAATCCACGCCTCAGCTATTTCAGCTCACTACAGCACGGATCCTCCCTTATTTTCACATCCACTACTAAGGCAGTTTCTCAGAGGGGCCAAAAACATTAGGCCTCCCAGGAGAGCACCAACACCTACTTGGGACCTCAACTTTGTTCTGGAAAAACTTACGCTACCTCCTTTTGAGCCAGCTTTCTCAGCTGATTTAAAGTTTATATCATGGAAGACTGCCCTGCTGTTAGCAATTACTTCAGCGAGAAGAGTTTCAGAGCTTCAGGCACTAATGGTAGTAGAGCCCTTCCTCATTTTTCATCAAGACAGAGTTTCTGTACGAACTACCCCCTCCTTTATGCCTAAGGTGGTATCCAGTGTGGCTCTAAATCAAACCGTCCATTTACCCACCTTCTTTCCAAATCCATAGAACAAAGGAGAAAGACTCCTACATTCCTTGGACATTCACAGGCAGCTATGTTACTACTTGGATAAAACTAAGGTTTTCAGAAAATCTGACCAGCTTTTTGTATCCTATGCTACAGCATCACAAGGAAAGGCTATCTCAAAACAGACCATTTCCAAATAGATAGGACATTGCATACGTTTTTGCTACACCCACCATGGAAAACCAGTTCCTGCTAGCATAAGGCCCCACTCTACCAGGGCAGCAGCTACATCTACAGCCTTCCTCAGGGGGGTGCCAACCAAGGATATTCTGGAAGCTGCAACTTGGAGTTCAGTACACACCTTCACCAAAGATTACCACTTACCACTTTACTCTAAGACTAGAGCTGGCTTCGCCACTGCAGTTTTGCAGGGCCTTCTAGCTTCCTCTAATCCTGTTTGACTCCACCTCCCATCCTTAGCTTTGGGATTCTACCCAAGTGTGATGACTGCAGCAGGGTAACACGATGAATATAGTACAGTTTTGTACCTACCATAAATGTAGATGTTCGAGTGTATACCCTGCTGCAGTCCAGGTTACCCTCCCTCCATCCCCTCTGACCTAACTAAGACCTTTCAAAACCTTTAAATCTGTTACAACCTTTGTGGTGTATTTACTTATAGCTGGAGGGATTTTGTGTTTATGCTACACTTTTTATTATTGGTACTATCTACTGACCACCATTTGGGAGGGGGCACCTGACATCTGGGGCAAGAAAAACTGAAGAAAATGGCGTCTGATGCCTCTCGTATACACCTGGCGCACTGACGTCAGGGAAGAAGCGACAGCAACTGACACCGGACCAAGACTTTGGAATTTGGGCCGACTGCGGGACCGCCTGACGGCAAGATAACCCAAGTGTGATGACTGCAGCAGGGTATACACTCGAACATCTACATTTATGGTAGGTACAAAACTGTACTTTCTTTTTATTCTTTTTCAATAGCCAACATCTGAAGCATTGCATTAATGCAATCTTTATGATGCATTATAACCAGCCCCCACCCCATCAGCTTTAATATATCCCAATTCAAGACTTTTTTTTAATTCACACAATGCCTGTCTTTCATTAGAATTCAAATTATAAAAGGGCATGCTGCATTTGTTTGGTAATGCACAATGTGTCTGTCTCTCACAGAGATTTTGAAATGTTGGCAAGGTGGATTTGAGTGTAGGGTTGTAGGTATTAGGGTTTATTTTCTCCTGTGTGCAAACATTCACATAATGTAAAATATATGCCAGATTAATTTAGTTAGTCTTAGATTAGAAAAGTCATCTTCAAATTAGCCCTTTGACAAGTTATGTATGAGAAATATTTAAATAAAAAAAATATGTAAAACAGAAGTAAGGTTAATGGCAGTTAAATTAAAAATTACTGGCTTACCAAATTTATACATTTCTCTTGGGTTCTGCCCCATCCTTGAGTTCTGCCTCTGTCCTTTTCGTTCTTCCCCTTGTGGCCTGATTCTTTGGTTAATTTGTTGGCCTGAATCCGTTTCCTAATGATACTGTATGAAAAGTTCATCTCAGAAGGGTTAGATGTTTCATGTGTTTGAACTAAGCAGGGTGATCATCTAACTGGAAGTAGATCAGAGTTGTTTTCCTGAATTAGAGTGTTGTGATATTGAAGAAGATTTTTTTTAATAGTGTTAGTGGATTTAGATGGTAAAGTGTAGGCAGTCCTTTTAAAATAAGCAGAGTAATCTTTCTCAATTTTTTGTTTTTATAGGCAATTCTGGTTTTCACATATCTGTCCAACACAATGTTGTTTTCATATTCAACTTTAACAACATGAAAGTGCTAGTCTTGGTTAATTTTATTTTCTAAGACACACGTCTTTCATTTGAACAATAGAAGCATTGTTTTGTTTAATTTGTTGAGAAGCTCTAGGCCAGGAATATAGACTGGTACTAAACATTTTTTCCAGTTGACTAAATCGTTTGAAATGGAATAGAAGTTTTTCAAAAATTGTGTCTACTTTATATCTGCAATTGACTCCTACAAGTGACCTCTATTGTTGATTTTAAAGATTTAAGTTCAGTTGCTTCTTTTCCTGGAATCAAAGTTGTATAACTGGTTGTTGAGGCATGTTCATCTCAATCATATTTTTGATTAAATATATCCTGTGGTGAATGAAACTCTTGAATTTGCTGGGATAAAACATTAATAGATACTTGTAATCCATCCAACATCTGATTTAAGTAGTTAAACACCTATTTTGGATAACCAGGACTGAATATCAAGTCAGACAAGAGAAATCAGTTTGGAGTCTGTCATGTTAGCAAAGACTGTAAAAAACTGCAACCCAAAAGCACAAAGTGTGTACTTTGAGATTACCCTTATGAGGCATTAAGGTGAAAACCTCTTTTCACACACTGTAGTAAAACAGGAAGTTGAAATAAATATTTCAGTAAATGCAAGAATATTTTGTGTTCTTGTTCTTCTCAAACAGTTTTGCTCACACATTAGTAGTTTTTATGAATGCCTTGAGCTCTTTGGAGAACAACTGTAGCAGACATCTACTCCATTGGTTCAGTAAATTAATGATCTTAGTTCTCTTCTCCATATTCCAAGAAGTTTATTTGTTTAATGTTTGCACACCAGAAAAGTCCGACTGGGACAGAGCCCATTTTCATCAGAGGCCCAGGGAGAAATGCTCCAGACGCATGTTTTTAGATCTTAGTGATGCCATTTTAGTTGAAAGTTCTCCTTTCACTAATCATGCAGTATTTACACATTCAGGGAAACCTATTGCCAACTAATTTGTAGTGGAATGTTGTACTTTTGTAGCTCTGTGATTGCGGTGGAGGTTTTAATTTTCTATTAAGAGAAGCTGCTCAACATTTAGAGCACTGTTGCAGTAGCTTAAGATATTTGAGTTTTACCCCATGCTACCGGACAGTTTTCAAAGCTGTAAATAGATTCCTCTGATGCTCCAGACTGCACCTGTCCTACCACAGGGACTGGAATTTGACTATAGTAGGGCTGTCAGATCATGGTCAAAACTGAGCATACACCTCAGCTGTGGCAGAATGATCCAGTGCATTAGTTAAAGCCTGATTGCAAGCACTCTAAAAACTCACCAAGGCCTTAGCCTCATTTGCAGTACACTCCCACATGAAGGGGTTCATTGGAGGAGATGGAGTGCATAATGCATTTCATGATGTGAGGTATTACCAGCTATACCATGAGAAGTAGAGCAGTGGATGTGTAACCTATGCCAGCATAGCTAGCTGGAGTTTTGTAAAGAATTGTATGTCATTTGTATATCAAATTGATTTGTACAGGTGCTTGTGCTGAAAATGTATTTGTAAAGCTGCTTGTGTTAAAAATGTACCAACAGTGGATCCTGCTGGACAGAAAAGAAATGCACCTGTATGTCGGACTGCATTGTAACTGTTGAAATGAATATATTGTAACAGAGGATACTGGAAGAGAAGAGATTAATCTCAGTCCAGCTAACTTTGAAAAACAGTCAAATTAAATTATCTGGTTTAGGCCATAAAGATTGTATCTTAAAGTTCTGATTGTAGCCAGAGACCACTGTATTGTCCTTAGGTGTGAACTAATTGCTACCCTGGAAAGGTGGAAGTTTTGAAATGGTTTTATAGCTATAACACATTTTGGCAAAACTCCTCTACCTGTGTGTGCGTGTGTTAACACCTATGTGCTAGATTCTGGTTTAGTTTCAATTAAGGGGGGGTAGCGTGGGGACCAGAGTCAGATGACTTGATGTATGTGATGTCATTCTGTAATCCTGCACTAAAATGATGTTCGAGTACTAGATAAGACGAAAGATTCTTTGTTTGTTAAACCGGACAAAGAAGGACCCCTCACCCACTTTATTCTGCCTTGCTTTATTAAGTAAGTAGGAAATAGTAATTTTTTACATCAGTTAGGAAAATATAGTGAGATTAGTTATGTATTGTTTTCTGTATCTGTGTGAACCTATCCATCTGCGTTATTTTTAATATTTCCTATGATTAAAACACTGGTGTTTATTGTAAATAGATATTTCGTATTTTCATGTTTAAAGTTTTCATTGTGGCTGGTCTTTTAGAGAATATTTTAACCTTTCAGAGTACTTATATTTATTTGGTGACACTGTGGCTAATCCTGAAAGCCTTGCTGCATTGGTCAAACACTACCATCTGTATTAGTATTAATTTTACTTGGTATAATTGGGTACCCTTGTAAAAGCCTTAGAGTAGTTAGCTTGTGGTAGTATAACTACCTTATAGTCTGGGCAAAGGTGGCATAGCTAGTAAATCTGTGCCAGCCTTACCAAAGTGTGTGTGTGTGTGCGTGTGTGTGTGTAAATCAAATCTGAATGTGTGTTTCAGCTACTCACAGCAGGGACACAGAGCACTAGTTATACAGAAATGGTGGTGGAGGACCTGGCTTAGAATACTAGGCTGAGGACTCTGCTCTACAGCTGTGCCAGTGGAAAGGCTTAGTGGTGGCCTGGAGAGAGAGAGAGAGGGAAATCCAGCCCTTGGACTGAGTGTGTTCCCTGTGTGCTCTTAAGGGAAGTTGTTCTTGGTGCAGAGACCTGCATCTGGAAATACTACCTTATAGTCTGGCCAAAGGCAGCAGAACTAGTAAATCTGTAATGGCCTTTCCCAGGTGTGCTTTTTATATAGAACAAACATGTGGACAGTTTAAAGTATGTATATTTGAACATTTAAGTAATATCAGAAACAAGAGAATGTCTAATGCTTTATATAAACATGTTTTTTCAGCATTCCATAGTGATCGTCAGATTTATAGCTATAGATCGCATTTGTTTCAGAGGACCTAATAAGCCTGGCTGGCATGATTTATTAAATAAAAAGGAGCAGACCTGTATTGTTAGATTAGGGGGGGTGTTTTCCCCAGGTTTGAATAACTTGTTTTGATTGTTTTCTGGGAGAAGGGGATATGCTTTGTTTTTAGATGTATTGTGTATATGTGTAATGAGCTTTCACCTTTTATATGTGGCATGGAGGAAGGCTTTTGCCGAAACCGGTATGCCTTTATGGTGATTTTGGATATCAGCTTGTGCTGTGTGTGATTTGTACATTAAAGTATTATATTTTAATTGATTGTTGTGCTGGCCAGTTTTGAGTTTTTTCATTTTTTTTTCGCCCTGCACTAGTGCTGTACTTGTGGAGCATTCTTGTGTGAGTCGTATTAGGGGCCTGGAGAGAGATAGAGAGCCATCCAGCCAGACAGCCCCCGGACTGTGTGTGTATGTTCCCTGTGTGCTCTTAAGGGAAATTGTTCTTGGTGCAGAGAGCTGTATCTGGAAATACTATGTGTATCCATGTTTGTTCTAAGTGAACGTCTCTCTCCAGTGTCAGTGGTGAGGATTCAGGCTCCTTGATTTCTAGCCCAGAAGAGGGGTGTTGCAATACATTTTACAGATTTCTGTACCTGGCCAATTGAAGCTCAAGAGATCTCATCAGGTGGGGAGCTCTCTTAGGAAATGCATCAAGCAGTAGTTAACCCAAGGGAGTGGTTCTACCACAAACTATGCAATCACTATTTTAGCTGAAATATTAAAAGTGAAAATGTCCTTTACCACAGGTAGCAGCAATTTGGGTAATGAAATCACCTAAAATTAACCAGTTTGATGATGTAAACCAAAAAGCACTAAACAAATGACAAACCAGGTAAACCAAACGAATGAGCTTAATTAGCATAATTGATTGTATAAAAATGCGGTTGTTATTCAGAGATGTAAAACTTTTTTGTCTGAGGAAGGAGCGCCATTGAGGTCTCCGAAAGCGTGTGCTTACTTCATTAAATTTACATTTTTTATTGTCAGCCTTGGACTTGTGCTTTCTACAGCTCATTCGTTTGGTTTACCTAAACAGTTTGATGAGACTTGGGCAGCCAGTAATGACCAAATGGGCATTCTCCATTGGAATACAAGAATAAAAAATAAACCCAATTTAATTAAATTTCTGCTTATCTGCAACCTGGTAGGAAGTGGCAGGGAAGGAGTGTCCTGAATGCCTGGTCCACTGAAAGGCAGAAAGAAATAGATGTGTAACATAGAACGGTTATGGCTAATCACACACACAAAATGTTATTGGTGTCCATAAGTGATTGACCAACAAGTAAATGGAGAGTAGGGGAGCAGTATTAGAAACCAAAATTCAATGATCTTGATCGACTGTTGTCACAAATCTGAGAAATTGGATGAGATACAATCTAAGGTTGATGATTATATCAGCCAGATGGAATGGAGGATAAAATACATTGAGCAATCATCGAGTTATCATACTGATGCACTTAAGGGTTTCCAGTGGAATTGAAAACAGTTTCATATGTGATTTATTGATGGCTAAGTTTGCACTGAGAATAATAAATTTAGAATATGGCAAGAAGGAAAAAAATCTCTCGAATAGAGTAGAAAGAAAGAAGATTGTGATCTAGTAAGATTTAAAAGGTCTGCTTTATTTAAATGGACTTCTCTCCCGAAACACGAGAGAGAGTACAAGTCAGAAATGTGAAATATGATACCACATGTGTGGAAAGTGAAAATTCTGATTTTATTGTAGAGATTAAGTGAGCGGTGGACCTGTGATTATAGCAGGGTGCATGTGGAACAGGACTGTAGCCTTAAAACATGTAGAAAAAGTGGCCATTTTGTGCCAATAATCCAGACTTGTTTTCATATGGCGTATCCTGAGTCTGAATGTTCCAGGATCCTGCGGAGACAGCTGAAGCTTTGAAGTGCTGGTAAAGACTCGAAGAGTCAGCTACCTCCAATGCAGGGAGTGGGCAGTCGCATGAAGAAGTGGCAGACGTACCTCAAAGAAGCAAGATGTTGGAATGTTTCCCTTTGTCCATACAGTAGTTCTTTGGAAAGGAGAAATCAGCCCAGTATGCAAAAACAAAGCAAAGAAGTGAATCAGTAGAGTGGGAAGACTTGAGTGACAGCAATTGTTGTCACCAGCCGAAACTGGAGGATTATGAAGAACATCTTTCATTTTTTTTTTCCACCATTATTTATCTGACCAAAAAAGCACAAAAGTCCACAAACTGTAGAAATACAAAGTCAGCACTCCTGGAACCACACAGTTAGCATCTCAAGTAAATCATAGGTTCATAGGTAGGTACAAGGCTATCAGCCCAAGGGCCTAAGTAAGCCTAGCCAACAAGATTCCCTGGCTTATTCTACCCAAGAAAGTTATTTTTCTGTGCCCCTGTCGAGTAGAGCCACTGAAGTGAGCCACTGAAGTGATCCCCGGGGTGTATTTCCTATTTCCCATCCACTTATCAAGAATTTTCTTGAAGAGTGCTAATGAGGAACTTTGCTTGACATAGATGGGTAGCTTGTTCCAGAGTATGGGAAGTCTCTGGGACAGGAATCTATCCCTCCAGCATGTCCTGTTTATTGTGGTGACAAGATTTAGGTCCCTAGAGTGTGTAGCTTGGAGGAATTGGAATTTCTTTAGGTGTAGCATGTCCAACAGCTCTGGGTTTGACATAGCTTTATATGTTAGGCAGAGATCACCTCGGAGCAGGCGATGTGCTATGGAGTAAAGCTGGAGTTTTTTGAGACGGTCAGTGTAGGGCTTCTGTTTGAGGCCAGTAATCCTCTTTGTGAGGTGCTTCTGTGGCCTTTCCAGCTGCTACAGATGTCTTGTGAGGTGCATTCCAAAAGGGGCGTGGTACTCTATAATGGGTCTAATGAGTGCCGAGTAGAGGGGAACAATGTCCTCTTTTTTTCCTAGATGAGAACCCTTTTGTGATGAGGTGTGCCACGTAAAAGGATTTCCTGACTACTGTGATGATGTGATCATCAAAGGAGAGACTACTGTTCACCTGGGTCCCCAGGTCACTTATCACATATTCGGCGTTAAGTAGACTGCCGCCTATGTGGTAGTTCATGGGTACAGAGTTTTTACCAGAGGGGATGACAATGCACTTTTTTTGCATTGAGCTTGAGGCCATGGCTCTGACACCAGGCATCTGTCTCACGGAGGCCCTTCTGTAGGATGTCCACATCATTTGGGGACTCAACTATGGCTCCTAGTTTGCAGTTATCTGTGAACTTCATTAGCCTGTACTTCAGAGAAGTAGATACCAAACAAGAGAGGTCCCTGGACTGAACCCTGTGTACTCCACTTGTCACTGGTTTGAAGTCAGATTTGGAGTCTGCAACTTTTGCAGTGTGGGATCTGTCAATGAGCCAGTTGGTAACCCATCTCGAGAAGTAGGGATTTATACCTAGTTTAGTGAGTTTAGCTATAATTCCAGAATGGGGGATGGTGTTGAAAGCCTTGGCAAGGTCAAGACAGGCTGTGTGAACACCTTACCCTTGTCTACAGCTTTGGTGACTACCTCAAAGAAGTCAGTCAGGTTTAGGAGGCATGATCTGGCTTTCACAAACCCGAACTGGGCTGGGTTCTACTGTTTGGAGGTTACCAATATCTTTGTTTATGAGTTCCATGATGATACATTCCATAGCCTTGCAGACCAGGCTCGTCAGGCTAATAGGTCGATAGTTCCTGGGATTAGTGGTGGCTCCCTCTTTGTGGAGTGGGATAACTGTTGCTGTGCACCATTCAGTGGGCACAAAGCCTGATGTGAGACTATGATTGAACATGGTGCTTAGCTGGGGAGCCGGATCGTTCTGAAGTTCATGTAAAACGCAGCCTGGGATGTTGTACAGTCCCATGGATGCTGTGTTTTTGGCTTTAGAGAGTGCAGCTTTTACCTGCATAGTTGTGATTACAGGGACTCTGCATTCTTCCTGTATAGATATGGGCCCTTTAGGGGGTGAGAGTGGGGTAAAGTTAGCACTGAACCTATCTGCCAGGACGTTGGCAATATCAGTTGGTTCTGTAATTTTCATGCCGTTATGCTGTAACTCAGCAGATCTGGGTGTTGCCATTGAGATTATTGACATAGCTATAGAATGCTTTGTGGTTGTCCCTAGAATCAGTGGCAATTTTGTTTTCGTAGCTAGCTTTGGAGGATCTTATAAGGGATCTCAACTTCTTACTGAGGCTGACCAGGGAACTCCTCCACTCATGGGATTTTACTCACTTTTGCAACAGTTTCCACCTTCTGTTGTTGAGTTTGTTTATGGCAGGGACCACCAGATTGGCTTCCTTTTTTTTTGGAAGATTGCGTCTTGGTTCTGTTTGGGATAGCACGATCCATGCATTCGTGTAAGTGCTTATAGAGTGCATCTGTGTAGGATTCAGCAGTGGTAACTGTATTGTCCATCTGCATGGGTGTCATGAAGTTCACCACTTCTGTCTTAAGAATCATGAAGTTGGCTTTGGAGAAATTTTTTACTGTGATTTCCTTAATGGAGGGTGGGGGTGGGATGTGGATATCTAGGATGATTAGCTTATGGTCAGATCTGACCAACGAGGAGTTGACTTCAGGTGTGGAACATGTTGGTAATGACTATCCTTGTAGTAAATGGCCGCAAAACACTTTGGAAGCGGTAAAAACACTGTTTATTAAAACCAAAATAACAAATAAGCACTTTCGTCAAGAACCTTCTCAACTTCATCAGATAAGAGCAAATCCAGGGAACACTCTTAAGTACATCCTGCAAGAGCATTAAGTAATAAACCAATCCCATCACACTAACTAAAAAGGACCTCCCTGAATTCAAATATTCATGAAATGCAATCATAAAAATATTCTTAAAAATGCACTCTAAAACCAGCATTTAAATGACACTGACAAGTGCAAAGATGTGGAAAATAAATATAAATACAAATGCACACAATATATAAAATCTATAAAATGGTGTTTATATAAAAATTAAAGTATATATAAAAAATGTATATAAATATTTTTTATTTTTTATATATATTTTACCTTTCCGTTGCTTTTAGTTTAAACAGGCAACCAATGGAGAGTGAATCATTTAATCCTGGCCATTGCCCCGCATTTAGGCGGACCTGCCAAATTAATTCTTTCTTTTCCAAAAGCAGCCCCAATGGGCCACCTCTTTTATCCAAGTCAACAGTGTCCACAATGAAAAATTTGAAAGAGTGGTCTGATTTTTCTGTGCAGTGTTTATTCAAGGCATTTGTGGATTTCCCAAGTCTGATCTCCCTTAACTGCTCATAAATTCTGTATTTAAATTTCCTGTCAGTCTTTCCGATATAGAAACATTCACGAGTTACACACTGCACAATAAACAGCTCTTTCAGTGTGACAGTACACCTTCTTATTCACCTGTATTTTAAAACCATTCACCAATAATTTGTGGCCTTCCATCACAAAACTACACTGAGCACAGGAACCGCATTTTTTCATAGACCCTGCATGTACAATGTTTCTGCTAGACTCTAAAATGCATTTCAGGTTCATCTATCTCTTAAAAACAATATTTGGTTTAGTTCCAACACATTCTCTGATATCCCTATCATTAAGCAATAGAGCCCAATTTTTTAATAAAATATCCAACACATCCTTACTGTTACTGTGAAAAGTAGTAATAAAAGCACATTTAAAATTTGAATTCTGTTCAGCATTGGATTGGGTCAGGTCACTTCCTACTCCATTAACCAAACAGCCATCAATAGGGGGCATGCCCTGGGCAGGTATTGCCTCATGGTGACCTAAGAAGGGTTTAAAAAAAACTCTCTTTTGTTGACCACCTCAATCATGACTTCATTAAGGACCCAGAACAGGTAACCCCTCTTGCAAAACATAGCTTTCAGGTGGTCACACTCATCTAAGAAGTTATCATACAAACTAACCATACGGGCTGCCTTTACAAATTGGCCCTTTACTACCCCTCTTTTTTGTTTAAATAGGTGTGCGCTATCAAAATGCAGAAAGCTGTTTGAATAGGTTGCTTTCCTATGAGTTTGTGCTACAAAGGCCTTGAACTGACGCTCTTTCTTCAGTAAGATGTAAAATAAAAAGTGTTTTTAGCGCTCCCAAGTGTTTTGCGGCCATTTACTACAAGGATTTACTTGAGTTGCTGAAGTGTGTGGTTCCAGGAGTACTGACTTATATTTGAACGTAGATTGAGAGAGAGTTGTTAAGTCCGAAGTCTGAAAATGTGCTAGAGGAGCAAGAAGTTATTGTTTATAGATTTATAGGTTTTTACTAAGCTTACAGCCAAATCAGACCATTGAGAAACTCTGCCAAGTCATCTTATACTTTTGAGAGAGTGTACTGGCCCTGGCAGAAAACTGGAGCTGCCCTGCTGTATGCACGTAAAAAATGAAACTCACCACTGCGATTTGAATCCATGATACTGACACACCTTAACTTACATAGTGGAAAAAGACCTCAGACAACCAGCAAGTCCCGTCAGCTCAGCACTACTGATATTTCCACTAGTCTGAATACAGCGAATGCATAAAGTTTGACCACTGATAAATAGCAATAAAGTCACTATGCATGCTTAAAAGTTAACGTGTGTTAAGGCAAAACATGCAAGCAGAAGCACACAAGGCTCTGTGCTTAAACTTTAGGAACAGAGATACTAAGCAACTAACACAGCAAGAGAAAGATTCTGTAAGCCACACTTCAACACACAGGGCTCAACCTCAATGTGGTCAATGTGGAACACAGACTCTGACAGTGTGTGACAAACACAAAATGTGGAATACCCATTTTCACACTGTGCGAAAACACACCATTTCCACGGTGCCGAGCTGACGTGGTCTTTAAAGAAAAATCAGTAAGTTGAAGTATATATGAACCAAGAGTAAACACTGTACAAAAAAGCTTGTTTGTAACTGTAAATGGACTGTATAATCAGAAAAAGACTACCATAACTAAGTACGCAATCAATGACAAATCATTCACTTACAATCAGAAAGCAAAAGCTGCAATTCTGCATAAGACTAAGTACTCGTAACCTAGGCACTTTTTCCTCTGAGCAATTCACATGCTTTTTTTTTTTTCAATAATACCACTCAAGTGTTCATTATAAGGAAAATTCCTCACTTTGAGTTTTAAAATGTCCATGTTCCCTGAAGTTCCACATTGAAAGAGTCAGTTACATAATCAGTTTTAAAACAATTTTAACAGATATTCACAGAAAATACATACTTGTAAGTATAAAGTAACTCCTTTTTGCCATCCTGTGAGCTGATACCTGACGTTATTAGCAAGCTGTTCTGCCGTACTAGAGACAGTGAGGAAGGAGCGCTCAAGTTGCAACCCTGTAAACATAAAACACTTAAGCTGTGAGAAATCCCCCCCACAATTAAATGCACAGCACAGAATTCCTCTATCCTATACAGTACTAATACACTGTTATACACAAAAGACTTAACTGATATTCTTGGTAAACAGTACTGAATCATATTACTCAGCAAAATAACTTAATATTTCTTTTTTTTAGGCAAGCTCATAGTTGACGTTATTAGTAAATGTTCTGCCTTCGTACATAGAGTGCAAACACTGGAGACAGGAAGAAAAAAAAAACGATAGAATGTCCCTACCCCTCTAAAAATACTAAGCTGACAGACTTTGCCTACCACCCCACCAAATGTACTACTGAGAACTCAGCTATCCTGTAGAACACGAACTATAAAAATATACAAAATCTTGCCTATTCTTTCTCCTCTGTTCTAGCAAAACCTGGACTAAAACTTAGGCACTTATTGCAGCCAAAGATATACCACCAAAAGATATGCTTCCCCAGAGAAGAAATCACAAATCATTTTGTGAGCACTGGCTTGCACACTGTACTGCAGTTTCTACTCTCCACTGTTCTTTTAATATGTTCCACGATCCTGATATCCTTGCTTGAAGATGAACTGCTTTAGTCCCCAGAAGTTTTGACTGAAGGTTGTCCGTGCCAGAAATCTCTTGAATCCTAATGCTGCTGCCCTCCTAAAGAAAAGCCCATTGTTGCCCTAAATCCACAAAGAAAAGTAAAGTGCTCCCAGCAATACGACATCGCAGAGGTACAAAAACTGTCTCCCGGAAAACTCTCGCTGATTATTTTTCTGCTTCTCCTGGTTGGCTCACTTTGCATCAGTAATCAACCTCTGTTTGGCTCATATTACCTGTATGCTGATTAGCTGTTTTCGCTGTATACGAGCCAAACAGAATGCGCAAAGTGGGACCAACATTCCTAATGCAGAACAGCAGAACTTTATGAGTTCTATGCCTTAAATGCTGCGCGTTCTGCATAATTCAGAGCACTTGGCAGCTCAGCTTCATCATCTTCCCCTACATGAGAAATCCCTACATTCATCTCCCCACCCCAACGAGCAGAACAGTTTGATCTGAAGTAGTTAACTTCATTTGATCAGCAACCTGTGGGTATCGGATCCATCCCGGCAGCTTTCCAAGCTAGAGATCCGAGGTCCAAGCTCCTCCCCCTTACCCCTAATACCCTGCTACCTCCCTCCAGTACTCAGATCTCGTTTGCTGTGGCTTCTATAAGCACGAGTGATGAGCTCCTTGCGATTAGGTAAGATAGGGATAGGAATTTGCTCTACCTTTTTACCAGTTTAAATAGTGTGTGTGTGTGTGTGTGTGTGTGTGTGTGTGTGTGTGTGTGTGTGTGTGTGTGTGTGTGTGTGTGTGTGAGATAATTGATCCTTAGACTAGTTTAGTTTAATTTAACTTTAGTGTATTCCCCTTCTCCTTATCTGTTTGTTAGGGAGTGTGATTGTGTAGACATGGCCGAAGGCCCTAAGGCCATCTTTTCTAAATGCTCTGAGTGTGGCCATAAGCTGTCCCCAGCCGATGGCCACACTCAGTGCGTTCTTTGCCTGGGGGTTACACATTTGACATCAGGCTGCCAGATATGTGCTGCCTTTAACCCCCGGGCTCTGAGAGACAGGAGGAAGAAGTTAATCTTAGCGGGCCTTTTACCCGCGGATTCTACTTCCTCCTCCCCCTCAGTGGCACCAGTCGCGGCTGTTTAGCCAACAGTTCCTGCTCCCCTGGCTGGGACTCAACCTCCAACTGTGTCCCAGGGAGAGAGGGACCCTAGAAAGAAAGAGAAGAGAGATAGAGAGAGGGATAAAGAGAGAGACAAAGACAGGGAGAGGCATAGGAGCCACAAGCGGCGGGCCGACTCAGCCCTCTCGGCCCCACTGGCTAAGCAGCTCTATTCTCCCTTGAAGGTTCCCGGGTCCTCCCTCTCTCGGCTCCGTTACCCACATTTCTCTCCGGAGCCAGAGGAGGAGCCCCAGCCACCTTCGAGGTTGTCGAGGCGGCATTCCCAGCCAGCCTCGGCGGCCTCTTCAAGGTCTACGAGAAGCCTTTCTGAAGCGGACATGGACCGGATAATGCGTCGCTTCCTTCAGGCCCAGATGCAGATGGGAGTGCTCTTGACTCCCCTGCCTTCGGGGAGGAGCTCGGCCCCCTTCTTTGCTCCTATTGCTCCTTCTCCAATCCATTATCGGGTTTCGGAACCGTCAGATTTGAGTAGCCTTGGAGCCGGGGAGTTGGCACAGATAGTAATCGTTACTTCGACGCCCGCCTTACCTTCGAGTTTATCGGGTCCTTTTTCAGATCCGAGGTCTCGGGGCCATGAGCCGAGCCTCGGATCTGGAGGGGTGAGTGTGTCTTCGGCTCCGATGCGGTTGGAGCACACTTCCCTTTCGGGTCCGATCGCTTCGGCGCCGATCCACATGTCTGATCCGAGGGGGCTGCTCTCGGATCCCAGGGAGAGTGGTTCACCTTCGGCTTCCAACGTGGTGGAGAGGGATTCAAGGTCCCCGGCTCATGCTATGGATCCACCCGCCATTCCCTCACAGATGGGCCTGTCTTCCATCATCTGGCCCCAGGGACAGCCTGCGTCTACGCCCCAGCTAGTTCCTGTAGAGGAGCATGACCCTGTTGGTGAGCCCTCCTCAGACAGTCCCGCCGAGGAGGTCTCTCACAAATGAAAGTGTAAGAGGAGGCACTTGGACTCCCCCGAGTCCCTCACAGAAGACACTGACTTGGAGGAAGGGGAAGGTTCCCCCAGGTCACCCCCCAAGGACGTTTCCTTTGGAGACATTATGGAGATGCTGCGCATTAGAGGGGGGTGGTCAGCCCAGAAGCCTTCCTTGGATGAGTCAGTGTTTCTGGAGGCATTTGACGCAGGCCCGTCTACATCTTGGTTGTCCCCTCTGGCTGACCCCCTGGTAGACCTAATTACTGCCAGGGCATGGAAGGAGCCAGACACCGTAGAGCCAATCCCCAGGAGACCAGATAAGATCCTTAGTCCCCCAACAGTCAAGGCAGCATGGAGTAAGGGTTCCCCTGTAGATGCCATGGTGGTGGCGGCTGCCACCAAGAAGGAACTGGCACAGGATAGTTCCTCGGTCCATCATCCTGACAAGGAGTCTCGGATGATGGATCGCATCAGAAAGCGGATGTTTGCTTCAGCCACCTTTTCCATAACTGCACTGAATTACTTGGCACACGTGATTAGGCTTCAGCAGGTTCTAGTAAAAGAGTACGCTGGGTCTCCCCCGTAGTCCATGTCGGCCGAGGACAAACGAACTTTCTCGGCTCGCATGGCCACTCTAAAATCGATATCCCAACACATCTATGCGGCTTCTCTCCCATGCCACGGAGGGGGCAGCTAAAGCCAGTGGAGCAGGCATCGCCTTACGGCATCACGCTTGGCTCCGACTTTGCGGAACCCTTCAAGGCGTCCTTCACGAACGCTCCCTTTGACGGTTCTATGCTGTTTGGCAAGACCGTCTGCGATACACTGCTCCAGAGCAAGAAAGACGGGAAGACGCTGTCTGCCGTCGGAATCCGCTTCTTGGCTCCTCAAAGGTCCTTTTCCAGGAACCAGAGAGGAAAAAAGAAGATGTGGTTCTGGAAATCTCAGCAGTTCCATTATATTCCGGACCCTTCGTCCTTCAGAGGCAGGGGAGGACAAGGCGGAAGTCGGCCCAGAGGCCAAGGGGGGCCGAAGAATTTCGGGTCGACGGAACCTTTTTCCGACCGCCCCAAGCAGCAACCCTGAGGGGTTGCTGACTGCTCCTCTCTGGAGGCAGTCGGGGGGCATTTCTCAGAACACCTAGCACATTGGGAGTCCATTACGACAGATTGCTGGGTGCTCCGAATAATATCCAGAGGTTACTCTATCCCCTTCATAAATCTTCCCCCTCAGTTGAGGTGCCTCCCCGATGTTCCACCCAGTCAGAGGGAGGCGGCGGCGGCTTTGGAAATAAAGAAGCTGCAAAGAAAAAGAGCCCATCCAGCACGTCCCCCCAGGCCAGTCTGGGTCGGGCAATTAGTGCAGGTTCTTTTTGGTGCCAAAAAAGATGGGGGACTTGAGACCAGTTCTCGACCTGTCTGCATTGAACCTGTTTATTGCCAAAGAGAAATTCCGGATGGTCACTCTTCAATCTATTCTCCCTCTTCTGCAGGAGAATGACTGGATGTGCTCCATAGACCTCAAGGATGTGTACTACCACATTCTCATGGACAGGCGATCCAGGAGGTTTCTCCGCTTTCAGTTGGGGGCCAGTCATTATCAGTTCAGGATCCTCCCTTTTGGCCTCACCACAGCCCCCAGGGTGTTCACCAAGGTCATGGCAGTTGTAGCGGCCCACCTGATGCTTCAGGGAATTCAGGTCTTTCCTTAGCTGGACGACTGGCTCCTCGCCGCTCCCACCAGGCATCTACTATGCTCAGCCAGGGATTGTTTCTTGCTCTTGGCCCACCAGTTGGGGATCACTATTAATTACAAAAAATCTTCCCTTCAACCTGTTCAGGTCCTGGACTTCATAGGGGCCAGAATAGACGCACTTCAGTCCAAGGCCTTCTTGACACCAGACAGACTCCGCAGCTTAACTCTCCAAGTCTTAGCACTTCTACAATCTCCAGCCTCACCAGTGAAATTAATCCTGAGAGCCCTAGGATCCATGACAGCAGCTATCAACCTTTCACCCTTAGCCCGCTTGAACATGAGGGTTCTTCAGTGGACCTTACAGGTCCAGTGGTCCATCCTTCGACATCCGTTGGACTCCCAGATTCCCCTCAGCAGAGTCTGCAGGGACTCCCTACTTTGGTGGCTCCATTCCCGAGAACTTCGGGAAGGGTGGCCATTTTTGATGCCTCAGCCCCAAGCCACGGTGACCACTGACGCTTCTCGCCTGGGGTGGGGGTGGGGGCATTGCATGGGCAGGACTGTCCAAGGCACGTGGACTCAAACAGAGACCGTTCTGCATATCAGTGTTCTGGAGATGAGGGCAGTGCTTCTAGCGTTGCAAGCTCTCCATGCCCTTCTTCCTCCGGGGACTATTGCAATTCAGACAGACAACATGTCAGTGGTCTGGTACATCGACAAACAGGGGGGGACCAGGTCTTACCCTCTTTGCCGAGAGGCCATGAGAGTTTGGGAGTGGGCGATATCCACCAACCTTTTTCTGCTAGCAAAGCACATTCCGGGTCGGTCCAACATTTTAGCGGACAAGCTGAGTTGAACTATCCTCTTGCCTTATGAGTGGTCTCTGAACCCCTTAGTAGCAAAACAGATCTTCCTCAAATGGGGACAACCTTGCTGCGATCTCTTCGCATCGCCTTCGAACGCAAAGTGCAGCAAGTTTTTTGCTTTTAAGCCCCAGAGACGCTCTAGTTCATGCTTGGCCATCCGATCTTCTTTATGCTTATCCTCTTCTCCCATTAATGACAAAATTCTTAAAGAAAGCTCGTTGGTTGGGGAGCAAGGTTATCCTCATAGCCCCATTCTGGCCTCATCAAACCTGGTTCCCGTACCTACGGTCTCATCTCGTAGCTCCTCTTTGGATCTTGGATCCCATTCCTGATCTCATCTCTCATCTTTCAGGATTGAAAACTCCGAATCTGGATGACCTCAAGCTCTCTGCTTGGTTGATCCAGTTCCATTAGTGGCTAGGACTCCCGGTATCTCGTCCGTAGTTAAATCCATCCTGGTGGTGGCGCATAAGCCTTCTTCCAGGAAGGTCTACAACAGTAAATGGAAACGTTTTTCCATCTGGGCCTGGCGTAGGAATTTGGACCCTTTTACGGCTCCCATTCCAGCAGTACTTGAATTTCTATCTCACATTTTCCATCAAGGGGCCAGTTCTTCTACTGTGAAGGTTCAAATGGCAGCCATTTCCCACTTCCACATCGGGGACAATTTTTGTCCTTTAGCTTCAACTAAGATCTGGAAGAGTTTCTTAAAGGGCACCTTTCTTTTAAGACTTCCTGTCAAGAATGCAGTTCCTCCATGGGACCTAACCTTAGTCCTTCAGGCTCTAACTGGTCCACCCTTTGAGCCTGCAGCTTCAGTTGACTTAAAGTTCTTGTCTTGGAAAACTGCCTTCTTAATTGCTATTACCTCAGCTAGAAGGGTATCTGAGCTTCAGGCCCTTTGTACTAAACCCCAGTATCTTGTCTTCCATAAGGACAGAGTATCTCTCAGGAGTAATCCTTCCTTCCTACCTAAAGTGGCTACCGAGGCTAACATCAACCAATCCATTAATCTGCCTGTTTTCTTCCCTAACTATCAGAACAAGGGGGAGTACAGACTGCATTCATTAGATGTGCATAGACAGTTGCGCTTTTACTTGCACAGAACAGCTGCCTCTTGCAAGTCGGAGCAGCTCTTTGTTTCCTTTGCTAAGCCATTCTTGGGTAAACCAGTAACGAAGATGACTCTAGCTAGATGGATATCTCACTGCATTTTTCTCATATACAAAATTTCTGGCAGGCCGGAGCTCTTGGGGGTTCATGCTCATTTTACCCATTCTATGGCTACCTCTGCTGCGTTTTGGTCAAGAGTTCCCTTGGATGACATCTGTTCTGTGGCTACTTGGGCTTCTTCTCATACCTTTATTTTGCATTATAAATTAGATCTGATATCCAGAGGGAGGGCAGCCTTTGGCTTTGCAGTGCTCCGGAATATTCTTCCTTGAGGACCTCCCAAGTTTTTTGGTAGCTGGGGACTCTGTCCCACAAGTTGATCAAATGAAGTTAACTACTTCAGATAAAGAAGTTATGTACTCACCATAATGTTCCATCTGAGTAGGTAACTTCATTTGTCAGCAACCAACCCCCCCTCCTTCCCCCTAACCTTGCTTTCGTGACCTGAGTTCAGTCCTGGTATGCATCAGGTTAGGATGTTCGGGTATTGTTTGTCTTGGTGTTGTCTGGTAATTGGGCAAACTCGATCTGAGGGACTGGAGGGAGGTAGCAGGGTATTATGGGTAAGGGGGAGGAGCTTGGAGCTCGGATCTCTAGCTGGGAAAGCTGCCGGCTCGGATCTGGGATGGATCCGATACCCACAGGTTGCTGACAAATGAGGTTACCTATCAGATGGAATGTTATGGCGAGTACATAACTTCTTTTTTCTTGCAAATGGCACATGCAGACCCATCAGCACAGGAAGGGAGAACTGCATGAAATAAAGAAATGGGCAGGATGCGTAGGCCTACCTGACTTTAGCTGACATTTTTTCTGTAAAAGAAAAGTTGCACTTGGTTGATGATCACTGCATTTTTATTAATGAATTAAATTTTTACTTTGCAGTTTGGATGCAATGTAGTGTGTAACCATTTTTCTGATTTGACTTAGTAACTTTATAAAACTGTACATTAATTTGTTATGTATATGTTCATTTCCTGTGGTAATTTATTAAACTTTTTATAAATTCAATTCTTGGCTTTAATTGAAAAAAAAAGTGATGTATGCACCTAAATTTCAAAATATTTATTTGAAATAATAGTAAAGCCACTCAACAACCTGGTTCCAAGGACTGCTGCCTAAGGATTTGCAAGAGGCTGTCAGGTCGGACGCTAATATCGCAGGTGGATCAAAGAGAAGTTGACTGTCTTTTGCACATTATACTGCAAACTACCAGTCTTTATGAGCATATGCGTCCTATTTTTAGTTTTGTCCCAGATGTCTGTCTGCACATTCAAAAGTAATGGGACCTTGTTTACTAGCATACTTTTTTCATTTGGTGACTAGCCTAGATGGCTGGTCTGGAAGTTTGGTGCAAAGGATTAAGATTGAACTTTGCAACATGTTTTATCTTGTGTGGTTCTGTGTTTGATTCCCTCAACATCCATTTGCCCTGTAAGTGACTGTGAGCAAAACTGTCTGCTTCCTAGTCTTTTCTGAATAGAGACACTTTCAGATAATGGGTTTACTTGATCGTCAATAAATGAAGTAAAATTAGTCATTGCCCGAGCTAGTAAAGCCTTCTAAAAGTATAGTCACCCTCCCCTTTGAGTTTACTAGTTTTAGTTTAAAATTTCACTGCTGCATTTTTCTGATTATAAAATGCAGTTTATTTTGGAAATGTGTACTATCTTTTTGTCTCGATTACATCCTTTTGGGTAATGATAGCAAAACAGTTTACTGCACAACAAATCTCTGTAGCAGTTTAGACAAAAGAAAAGCTTGATAGGTAGGTTTTTGAATGGGAAATTGGCCTTTGAACTTCATTTGGTTCATTTAATTGCATCAGGGTTTTGTCATCGTTCATGTTCTAGGAATGAGAAAAAGCTACTAATTTAAGAACATCAAAAACTGCTGGTATCTGGAATTAGAAGCACATTATAGAGTTATCCATGCAAAGCCAAGCTGTACATTTTTCCATTTTTCTTTATTCCTAAGTCTTGCAGCCATCTAGTAATGAGAAAAACAGTGTGCTTCTTATTTCTAGTAGTATACCTTCTGCTGCATATATCATCAGTCTACCACATATTGCATTTAATAAGGTTATCTTTTTGAATTGTGAAACATAAATGCCTAATTTAGCTCTTGAGTTGTATGAAATGAAATGTTTTTGAGGAGGTTACTTGAGAACCTGTTATTTTTACCTTGTTAATGATAAGAAAAAATGCTTTAGAGTATTACTGTTCCTTTAAATACATCCTTAAAGGATCTTATAATCACTCCAGAGAATGAAAGCGATTGCTGCTCTCTTCTGTAATTTGCATGAAACCAAAAGCTGCTCTCAAATTAATACTGTACATGATTACAGGACAACCTGGTTGTTAATTGCCTTTGGTCTTTAAATATGCACTTCTTTCAGAAATAGACACTAATTATTAGATCTTGTTTGCTGTTACACCATAAATTGCAAATGTCTAGGTACATTTACAAATTTGCAAGTCTAATGGAGCATGAGTGCAGGGAAAATTGATCTAATCATTTAGAATGACTGTTGCATGCAAAATGAATAAAAATGTTTCCTTGGTATTAAAAATCTTGGAGACTTATTTCAAAACATTTACTGTTTCATTTTGTTGTATTTTTTTCTTTGGCAGCGGGCTTCTGGACTAAAGACACTGATATATTTGCTGTAATGTTTACTAATACAAAACTAAATTTGCATTTTTTTCTGAAATAACATGACATGATAAATAAATGTTTACATTGACCTTTTCTTTATTTATGTACATAACAATAGTTTATAATTAATGTAGTTCATTTGTTTTCAGATGATTTCAGTTTACATAAATTGATATAAGCCAAGTTGCAAATTTGTTTAAATATGGATACACCTTCTACAGTTCAAATTGAGAGGAACTCCCAAGATTGTAAGTTATACTTTCACTTTTTCTGTTTTAGGCCCAACTTACTTGTGTTGAAGCAGCAGCACCTCTAAGAGAATGCTACCAAACTGAAGTACCATCAAGAGAAGCCCAGCTACTGACTCTGCAGACCACTAAGGAATTTGATGTCCTGGTTGTAGGTGGAGGAGCAACTGGATGTGGCTGTGCCCTAGATGCCGTTACAAGGGGTGAGAATATGGTACTATGTGTAAAAAAAAACAGTGTAGTGCTATGTAAAACTTTTTCATATTTGGAAAGCCTTCTGTATTGATTTATTGGTTATGCATTCAACAATACTTGTACAGTTGGCAGTTCAGCTTGTACCACAAAAATATCCACAGAGACGTGTCAGAACTATATGTGCTTACGAAAAGTAATGCTGACTAAGGCACTAAAGATCTGCAGCTTCACTAAAATAAGCTGTGATCTGAAGTAGTTAACTTCATTTGTGCATCAACCTATGGGTATCTGATCCATATCGGATCCGAGCCGGCAGCTTCAAACAGCTAAGATCCGAGCTCCAAGCTCCTCCCCTTTACCCATAACCCCCTGCTATCCCTTCTTGACCTCAGATCTTGTTTGCCGCGGTTCTCAACAGCAGCTTTGAACGAGCTTCCAGGTGTAGCGTAGGAGTTGAGAAAAATCTCTCCTTTTTTACATTTTTCTTTAAAAAAAATTGTTGTGTGAGTGTTCTCTCCTAGTTAGGTTAGCATACCTCTGTTTTATTAGTCAGTGTTAGTGTATTCCCTCCCTGTGTGTGTGTGTGTTAAGGTGTGTCCGTTTTTGGGGCCTAGTGTGTGGGTTCAATATGTTTGAGGCACCCAAATCTTTCTTTTCTAAATGTACCGAGTGTGGCCATACGCTGTCCCCAGCGAATGGCCACACTCGGTGCGTTATTTGCCTTGGGGTTGAACATCTCACTTCGGGCTGCACTATTTATGCAGCGTCCAACCCCAGGGCCCTCAGGGACAGGAGGTCGAAGCTGATTCTGGCGGGACTGTTGCCCTTGGACTTGGCTTCGTCCCCCGGCCCCATTGTGGCTTCTGCCGAGGCTTCGGCAGCACCACCTTCTCTCCCTCTGGCCAAGACTCACCCTCCCACCCTTGGCCAAGAGGAGAGGGAAGCTAGGAAGGAGAAGCGGAAGCATCACAAGAGGCGGGCCGAGACCTCTTCCTCTGCGCCGCCATCAAAGCGAGCTTCTCCGCTTATGGCCTCCGGAACTTCTCCTTCCCGGCTCCGATCTCCCCGTTTCTCGCCGGAGGAGGAGGAGACCCAGTCGCCTTTGAGGTCATCGAGGCGGCATTCCCGGCCCACCTCGGTGGCCTCGTCTAGGTCTACCCATAGCATCTCCGATGCAGACTTGGACCGGATGATGCGTAGGTTCCTCCAGGCCCAGATGCAGATGGGAGTGCTCCTGCCTCCCCCCCCCCCCACCGGGGGGGAGCTCGACCTCCTTTTTCACCCCGATCGCTTCTTCTCCAACCCACTATCGGGGCTCGGAGCCCTCGGAGCCGGGTAGCATTGGAGCCGGGGGAGCATCGGCGCCGAAGTGTCCAGTACTTCCTCGAGTCGGGTCCCTTTTCTTCGGATCCGAGCTCTCGGAGCCGAGAGCTGAGCTTCGGATCCGGAGGTGTCAGTATGACTTCGGCTCCATCGCGGTCGGAGCATGCTGGCCCTATGGATCCGTCTGTCTCTGCGCCGGCTCCGATCCGCACATCGGATCTGAGGGAGGGTCTGCTCTCAGATCCGATAGGGAGCAGCTCTCCTTCAGCATTCAATGTTGTGGAGAGGGTATTGTCGAGGAACTCCAGGCCCCTGGCTTCGGCTATGGCTCCACCCTGCTCTCCCACTCAGATGGGTCTACCTTCCATCACCCAGTCCCAGGGACGGCCTGCGCAAACGTCCCAGATTGTTCCCTTGCCGGAACAGGATGTAGTTGGTGAAGTCTCCTCGGACAGCCCCCCCCGATGAGGGTCCTCACAAACGCAAGTGCAAAAGGAGGCACTTGGACTCACCTGAGTCCGTGACAGAGGACACAGACTTGGAGGAAGGGGAAGGTTCCCCAAGGTCACCCCCGAAGACATCTCCTTCAGAGACATCATGGAGATGCTTCGGATCAGAGGGGGGTGGTCAGCCCCAAAACCTTTCTCTGACGAGAATGTGTTTCTGGAGGCGTTTGTCGCAGGCCCATCTACCTCTTGGGTGTCCCCTCCCACCGACCCCCTGGTAGACCTGATTACTACCAGGGCGTGGAAGGAACCGGACACTGTGAAGCCCATTCCAAAGAGGCCTGACAAAATCCTCAGCCCCCCTTCGGATAAGTCATGTTGGAGCAAGGGAGCCTCGGTAGATGCCATGTTGGTGGCGGCCGCCACCAAAAGGGAACTGGCCCAGGAGAGTTCCTTGGTCCATCCTCCAGACAAGGAGTCTCGGACGATGGACCATCTGGGGAAGCGGGTGTTCGCTTCAGCCACCTTCTCTGTGAGGTCGCTGAATTATATGGCACACGTGATACGACTCCAGCGGGATCTCATTAAAGAATACGCTGGGTCGCCCCCAGAGTCCATGTCAGCAGAGGATAAGAAAGTGTTCTCAACCCGAATGGCCACTCTCAAATCTATCTCTAATACCTCTATGTGGTTACTATCCCATGCCACGGAAGGAGCTGCTAGAGCCAGCGGAGCGGGCGTCCTACGGCGACAGGCGTGGCTCCGTCACTGTGATTTCGCGGAACCTTTCAAGGCGACATTCGCAAATGCCCCATTTGATGGTTCTGCCCTTTTTGGCAAGACCGTACGCGACACATTGGTCCAGAGCGAGAAAGACGGGAAGACATCGTCTGCCACCGGAGTCCGCTTCTCTGCTCCCCAGATGTCCTTCTTGAGGAACCAAAAGGGACAGAGTAATATGTGGTTCCGCAAGTCTCAACAATCCCGTTTCGCTCCGGACCCCTCGTCCTTCAGAGGAGGTCAGAGTGGGCACCGCCCTAGAGGCAGAGGGGGTCCGAAGAACTTTGGGTCCAGAGAACCTTTCTTTGATTGGCCCACGCAGCAACCCTGAAGGGTTACCCAACTGCTCCACTCTGGAGGCAGTCGGGGGGCGTTTTTCGAGGCACCTAGCAGCTTGGGAGTCCATTACAACAGATCGCTGGGTGCTTCAGATCATATCCAGAGGCTACAAGATCCCTTTTCTCAATCCCCCTCCCACTCCTCGGAGCCTCCCCGATGTCCCACCCAATCAAAGGGAGGCGGCAGCCGAGGAAATCCTCCAGCTGCTAGAAAAAAGAGCAATCCAGCACATCCCCCCAGAGCAGTCCGGATCAGGCTTTTACTCCAGGTTCTTCTTGGTGCCAAAAAAGACGGAGGACTTAAGACCAATCCTCGACCTGTCTTTCCTAAACCTCTCCAATCCATTCTCCCACTTCTGCAGGAGAACGACTGGATGTGCTCCATAGACCTCAAGGATGCGTACTACCACATTTTGATGGACAGACGATCCAGGAGGTTTCTCCGCTTCCGGCTGGGAGCCAGCCATTACCAGTTCAGGGTCCTTCCCTTTGGTCTCACCACAGCCCCCAGGGTGTTCACCAAGGTCTTGACAGTTGTAGCGGCCCACCTGAGACTCCAGGAAATTCAGGTCTTTCCGTACCTGGAGGACTGGCTCCTGACCGCCCCCACCAGGCATCTACTATGCGCAGCCAGAGACTACTTTCTCCATCTAGCTCCCCGGCTGGGGATCAATGATCAGCATCAAAAAATCTTCCCTTCTTCCAACCCAAATCCTAGATTTCATTGGAGTCAGATTGAACACAAACCAGCTTCTAGCCTTCTTGACTCCGGACCGGCTTCGAACTCTAAAACTCCACATATTGGCCCTTCAATCCCCAGCTCCCTCTGCGGAATTGGTCCTGAGGGCGTTAGGCTCTATGGCAGCAACTATCAGCCTTCTCCCCTTGGCACGCTTGAATATGAGAGTTCTTCAATGGACCTTGCAAGTCCAATGGTCCCTCCTGCGACATCCCCTGAGCTTCCCCGTTCCCCTCAGCAGGGTTTGCAGGAAAGCTGTCTTATGGTGGCTCAATTCCCCAGACCTCCAGAAAGGGCGCCCCTTCTCTATGTCCCCTCCTCTAGCCACGGTGACCACGGACGCTTCTCGCCTCAGGTGGGGGGGGCACTGCATGGGCAGGACTGTCCAAGGCATTTGGACCCATTTGGAGACCTTTTTGCATATCAGTGTCCTAGAGATGAGAGCGGTGCTTTTGGCGTTGCAAGTACTTCACAGCCTTCTTCCCTTGGGGACAGTTGTGATTCAGACTGACAGTATGTCGGTTGTCTGGTATATCAACAAACAACCTTTTTGCATATCAGTGTCCTAGAGATGAGAGCGGTGCTTTTGGCGTTGCAAGCACTTCACAGCCTTCTTCCCTTGGGGACAATTGTGATTCAGACCGACAGTATGTCGGTTGTCTGGTATATCAACAAACAAGGGGGAACCAGGTCCTATCCACTTTGTCGGGAGGTCATGAGAGTGTGGGAATGGGTGATATCCAACAACCGCTTTCTCATAGCGACGCACATTCCGGGCCGGTCCAACATCTTGGCAGACAGGCTGAGTTGAACCATTCTATCACCATACGAGTGGTCTCTGAACCCCAGAGTAGCAAAGTTAATCTTCTCCAAGTGGGGTCAACCTCGCTGCGATCTTTTTGCCTCGCCTTTGAACGCAAAGTGCAGCGACTACTTTGCTCTAATTCCCCCATCCGGGGAATCCCCCAGAGACACTCTGGTGCATGTTTGGCCACCCGGTCTAGTTTATGCTTACCCTCCTCTTCCCCTGATGCTAAAGTTCTTACAGAAAGCCTGACGGTTGGGGAGCAGAATAATCCTCATTGCCCCATTCTCACCTCATCAATCTTGGTTCCCATATCTATGGTCTCATCTAGCTAATCCCCCATGGATTCTAGATCTCATCCCGGATCTGATCTCTTGCCCATCAGGTCTGTCAATTCCGAACCTGGACAACCTCAAGCTGACAGCTTGGTTGATCCAGTTCCACTGATAGCTAGGACTCCCGGTAACTCGTCCCCTGTCAAGGCTGTACTAGTAGCCATCTATGAGAAGGATTTATAATAGTAAATGGAAGCGTTTTTGTATTTGGGCGGTGCGTCAAAACTTAGATCCCTTTACAGCTCCGCTGCCAGCAGTGTTAGATTTTCTATCAGGCTTATTCGACCAAGGTGCTAGCTCTTCAACGGTCAAAGTCCAGCTGGCTGCAATCTCTCACTATCATGTCGGGAGTGATCTCAGCCCTTTGATTTCGTCTAAATTATGTAAGACCTTCCTAAAAGGCACTTTCCTTTTAAGGCCTCCTGTTAAGCATGCAGTCCCTCCTTGGACTTAACCCTTGTTCTTCAGTCTCTGACAGCTCCTCCCTTTGAGCCTGCAACTTCAGTGGATCTGAAATACTTATCTTGGAAGACAGTTTTTCTTGTTGCCATCACTTCGGCCAGAAGGGTTTCGGAACTTCAAGCCCTTTGTGCCAAGCCACCATATTTAATATTTCACAAAGATAGAGTTTTACTCAGGACCAGTCCCTCCTTTCTGCCCAAAATTGCTTTGGAGTCTAATATCAACTAGTCTATTAATTTACCAGTCTTCTTTCCAAATTACCAGAATAAAGGTGAATACAAGCTACACTCTCTAGACGTACATAGGCAACTGAGGTTTTATTTGCACAGGACAGCTGATCACAGGAAATCAGACCAGCTTTTTGTATCCTTTGCTAAACCCACTTTGGGAAAACCTGTATCAAAAGTCACTTTGTCCAGATGGATCTCACAATGTATCCTTTTGGCTTATGAGAGTTCTGGCCGGTCTGCACCTCAAGATGTCCATGCCCATTCTACTCGATCGATCTCTACCTCTGCTGCTTTTCGATCTAGGGTGTCGTTGGATGACATTTGTTCAGCAGCCACTTGGGCTTCACCTCATACATTCATAAACCATTACAAATTGGATATTGTCTCTAGAGGGAGAGCATCCTTCGGCTCTGCAGTGCTCCGGAATATCCTTCCATGAGGACCTCCCAAGAATTAGGTAGCTGGGGACTCTGTCCCATAGGTTGATGCACAAATGAAGTTAACTACTTCAGATTAAGACGTTATGTACTCACCATAACGTTCCATCTGAGTAGGTAAACTTCATTTGTCAGCAACCGACCCCCTGATCCATATGGATACTCAAAGGAATCCTGCTTGTCTTGCGGATTGTCTTTAGGTTAGAGTTTGGAGGTGGTTCTTTGGTGTAATATATTTTTATGCTGATAAGCAAACTCGATCTGAGGTCAGGAAGGGATAGCAGGGGGTTATGGGTAAAGGGGAGGAGCTTGGAGCTCGGATCTTAACTGTTTGAAGCTGCCGGCTCAGATCAGATATGGATCCGATACCCATAGGTTGCTGACAAATGAAGTTTATCTACTCGGATGGAACGTTATGGTGAGTACATAACTTCTTATTTTCATGTAGTCTGTGTGCTGGCAAAAAGATTTGCAGCCTGACTGAAGAATGGAGTCTGGTTTACAGTCCCATGAGAGGGATAATACGTTCATTGAGCAAAACGCATAGCCTGCAGTGTTGCACTACAATGTTACACTTCATATGCCTCTACAAAAAAAAACTTGTTTTTATACTAGATGCGTATATAAAAGTAGTTTATCTATGATGATGTGGAATTTGTTGTCTTTTCCAGATATTTCTTGCATTTGCTGCTTTCAGATGGCAGATGATTTTTTTTCATGATCACATTCTTGAAGACTGTAGTTTCTTCTTACATCCAGCAGCAGTAAGGAGAGAAAAAGAAGAAATCTACTTCTAAGCATTCCAGACTAGTTTTGTCCAAAGATGAAATGCAGACATAACCTTTTGCAGCTTCCAGACTACGTTTCTTTCAGATTACTATATGCTTAAGGACTGGATGATTGTGGCTGTTTATAATTAGTAAATTATGTCTAATATTTTATACTGTTGCTGAATCTCCTCTATAGTTTGACTTTTAAATTTTGTTAATATCATTCTTGTTTGGTCCTTGTCTCACCCTTTCCCTTGCAAACAAAAGCAATGTCAAATTTAGTGTTCCTCCCTACTCATGGAATTGAAAGTTGATAGCAGGGAGCGGCAAGAGTTAGACAGAGACTCCTGCACCTGTAGCACACATTACCCCGGTAACCCAATCTTGAGTAGCAGCTCTGGTGCTTGATTGCACAGGCAGGAAGGAGGGGTGTGTCTCCACCCTTGTGGGGGAAGAGAAGGGAGGCACACATACTAGAGAAACACTGGCATGATCGATCTCCCTGGTGGAGACTGGGAAGATAGCAGTGCATAGTGCTGCCTGTGGGTGAGCAGGGCAGTTTTGCTGACATCTGCTTGTTGTGAAAGTGAAGGGGTGGGGCAGTACTTCCCATTGCATGTCCCTTGCACATTGTTTTACCAGCTGGGAGCAAAGGGATTGGGTATTAAAGGAAGATGAACATGCCATGGCAGCATATAAGACTACACCACGAGCCAAAACCCCTTCACCAGTCCCGAGCGTGGGTCAGAGAGAGTTTGGGGGAGTTATGAGGTTCAGTAGACCCAATGGGTGAAGAAAAGTCAACGGGAGCTAAAAATGGAACTCCAAAAAGGGATTTGGGATAGAGGTTCACATCCTGTGGGCATTTAGTTGATTTCTTCTTTTCTGGTTGTCCTAACAACCTCCTCCATCAGCTAGCAGATGCAGTGCAATGCTCAACTACACTAAGCTGCAGTGAGCGTAAATCTTCTTCATACTTGCAGTGCACTGCACTGTTTGGCATGTTACACTCTGAGTCCATGTGTGTAGGAGTACAATATTAGTCCTTCCCTTAGGTTTTGATTGTTTGTATCCGAATGTAAAACATCAGTCTCTACCTATCCCGCACCACTTAGAGGTGTGAACTTCCCCTAACTTCTTACACCTATCCCTCTCTGGCCACAATCTAAACTCCAGTCATCTGAGGTGGAGTCAGCATTCCATTCATCTGTGCCCCTGGGCCAGTAAATATTCTGTTGTGTACTGTGTTGTGAGACCTTTTCAGTTTATTAAAGACCCAGAACTTCTCCATTTTATTTCAGTTTTCTGGTGTTTATCTAATCTTAACCTCGTACTGTAAGTTGTACTACACTTGGGTCATCATTGCTCCAGTGGGTACATCCAATATCCAGTAGTATTGAATCTGTCAAGGGAAATATATAATGGCTGCCGGGTCAGGGGCATTTGTCTGACATCAGGGACGTCAGGATATCAAATGTCTTTGACCACGCCATATCCTCAGTCATTTTTGCCGCATGGTCGCCGCTTGGCATTTATTGATTTTGATTTCGCACTAGTTTTTTAAATTCAAAGTTGTTTAATGGCTTTCAGAGTTTTTATTTTTAGTTTTCTTGCCCTAAATTTTTTTTTTTCTGTCAGAAATTTTTACCGGATGTACAGAAAGAGTGGGAATTAGCACGACAGGAGAAATTGATACCGCATAGAGATTATCATACTTTGTGTATTCCTTGCTTAGCTTCGATAATTGTGCTTTTGATCTTCGGTGGGATTTGTGGCATAAAAGATGGAAGCTAAAGAGAAGGTTGGATCGTGCCAGGATGCTCAGCAAATGCAGAAGCGCCAAGGGCTGGATGAAGCCGCCTCCAGTAGAGTTAAAGTTCTAAAGCTACAGTTAAGCCTAGGCTAGGCTAGAAGAACAGTCTGTACCGGACGCCGGTTCTTAGGTTCCGTGGGTGAGGGTTTGTGTGAGTTCATTTGTTTTCTCAGGGTGAGACTCAGGCTGAGCAAGATGTGGCCTCTCTCAGTCAGGCTGAGGGGGGGTGGTTAGCCATACTCCCTCCCTTCCTCCCTCCTTTCCTAGGGCTCCTTCTGTTCTTTCTGTTTTTGTGGGCCCCCCCCAGTTCTTGGCCAGGCCCAGTTTCTGCCCTAGTTCTTCTACTTTCTTCTGGAACTGTAGAATCTTTAAATATAAGAAGCTTTTGATTTGATTTGATTTCTTTGATTAGAGGTTCTATGCCCTCCCTGATAAGAGACCTGCTAGGAGTTTGAGCAGGCTTCGTTTTGAGCAGGAGTCAGTCTTTCGCTGAAGACTTGGAGGACTCTCCTTCTACCTTCTCTTCTCCTTCTGTGGATGATTCTTTTCATTTCTCTTTTCTTTCTTTCTTTTTTCATTTTTTCTTTTCAGAAACTCTTCATTAGGCAGGGAGCAGGGGAGGAATTGGAAATCAGGACTTCTTTTAGGCTTAGGGAGGTTTAGTGGCTTTAGTTTTTTGGCAGGATGTAGTGATTTATGTTTTTTATGATGTGGAAGAAGACTTTTCTTTTCTTCCTTCTCTTGCCTCTCGCTCCCGTTAAATCCCCGTTAAACCGGATAGGATACAGGGTGCCTGAATTCTTTAAGTTTTATAAGAGTCCTAGACAGGGCCAGAAACTGGGCCAGGGGCCTAGGCCAAAGGGGCTGTCTGTGTAAGAAAGTGTCCTCCTGCAGACAAAGAGCCAGGGCCTCTGGATAGATGGAAAAAGAAATATACTTCTTCCACCTTTGCTGCTAGGAGGGCTTTGAAAAGTTTCACATGTTATGTTGAAATAAAAATCTCTCCTTTCCTTTTGAAGGCTAGGTTGAGGCTTTGGCAGAGTGGCAATTTGATTGTAAAGAGTTGCAAGATTTTTAGTACATGTTTCTGAACAGGTGGGTAGGCAAGCTTTGCAATGTTTTTTTGATGCTACAGGCCTCTAGGGGCCCTGTGGCCCACTGGGTTCTTCTTTGCAGGCACGCCTGGCTGATCTGGAGGGATTAAAATTTGTCTGACCATGTTACAAAACTTTGCAGATGCTCCCTTGCATCTTTTTTGGTGTTGTTGTTTGAGCAGTTTTAAAGAAAATGGAGAAAATGGAATAAGTCTATAAGTCTATGCAGAAGATTTTTTTTTTTTCCAGCCTCTCCAAAGTAGTAGAAATTGGCCTACTAAGGGGTGGACGATCCTTCTTATATGATTCCCAGTCTAGGGTAGATCTAGACGCGGTAGGGGGGGCAGATCAGGGCTCTTTCAGGCCTAGAACAGGGAGTTCTCCTGCACGTTTACACCCAAGACAGAGATGCCTATGACCTCACCTTTTTTCCTTTACACCTTTGTTCCATACCTTCAAAAACCTTTCAGGCTCCCTCAACATTTTCCTTTGCAACAAATAGATGCAATCTTAGCAGGTCCTTCTTGCTTAAGAAGCAAGCCTCTCTATTATTCCAAAGCCTAGTTTTAAAGAAGAAGGGGAACACGTGGAGACTAGGGAGTACCAAGGAGACCAATTTTGGATTTATCTATCATGGAACTATCAAAAATCAGACAATGTTGCAACAGCTTTTACCTCAAATGGGGGCTGTTGCAGCAGCTTTTACCTCTGCTGACTTTGCATCTTTTTACCTTCATGTTCCTATCAGACTAAGTTTCCAGAAGTTGGAAGCGCTTTCGTTGCAGGAAGTATTCATAAAGAATTCTCTGTATCTATCTTCTCTGGCTTTTGACTATGGCTTATCAGTCCTTCAGAAGTGTTCACGAAGTTGATAGCTTTCTTCAGGCTTCTTTCAGGCTAAAGGATCTATCCTCTATTGGGCGACTGACGACTTCCTGATATCCTGGCTCAAGGAAGGAATTGCTTCATCAGGAATGGGGATGCTGAGATGCCTGCTAAGATGCCTGGGGTATCTGTGAGCGAAAAATAAAGTCCAGTCTAGTACCTGTCCTCATGTGTGTGCTTTCTGTGTGTGAGTGAGACTACAGCATCCCAGATGGCCTTTTAACCCCTTGAAAAACAAATCCAGTTCCTTCCATCACTCCTATCCATCTATCATCATCAGTCCAGTCTGACAGTCCTTCAAGTTCTAGCCTTCTTAGCATTCATGTGCTCTTGTCTTCTGGTGCTTCACTCTGCATGTACAATGAGGAAGCTAAAATGATAAAAAAAATGTATGGACATGGACATGACACTGTCTGGACACTGTCATTCAAATAATACCTTCTTTCATTCAATTTTTTTTTTGTGGTGGAAGTGTCACCTAAACAAGGGATGTCTCCTCAAGGCTCCCGGCCAGAGGCGAGTCAGATTTTACGACAGATGCCTCAAACAAAGCTTGGGGAGCTCATCTAAAATGGAAATGGGATACAGACAAGTGGCGCGGGCCAACTACACATCACACATATCATCATGAAGGGAGGAGATAGTCCAGTTTGCATTAATAGCTTTCAAGAATTATCTCTTTCCCAGGGTGTGTGTTGATTCTAACAGACAACACAACTGTCATGTGTATCATCAACAAAGGGGGAAACGATTCTTATCCTCTATGCAGGCAAGCAATGATTTAAAGTTTTGCACAAAAGGTTTCATCCCACAGCTTGAGAGGATGCTCTTTTCTTCAAATGGAGCACTTTTCTTTAATGTATATTTAACTGAATAGTTCTGAAGTTCATCAACTATATTGCGTTTCAACAAATGTCAACTATTACCAATAACAGTTTTGCATGAAGACCACTTTTTATGTGGTGTAATTTTTTTCCTCAGTTTTTGCTATTTCTCTGAAGTGGATAGTATTATTATTGGTAGTAAGCAGGCTGCAAAATGTTTCTTTGAGGGCAAATGCTGCAAAGTTGGTAAGTTGCCAGTTTTGCAAGTTTGAGATCTTTTAGTAATTCTGTTAAAAATCACCCAAAGACTCTTGGAAATGGAGCAACATGATTGAAAAGTGCTTACCATCAAAAAGTTAGATGGAATGAAATTTAGCCTAAGGATAAGGGAGAGCCTTTGAAATCTAGAAGACCAGAAAACAACCTTAAAAGTTAAGCTTCTGAAGAAAAAGCATCCATTTAACCACTGTATCATGCCTTCTGCTCAAGCAGCTTAAGGTTATATAATACTTCCATGTTGTCAGTCAGCAAAAGTACAAGGTATGTTGTAGGACGTTTGAGAGCTACTTTTTTCAGTTTACTACAGTCTCATCTGTTTCAAATAGGTTATAAAATGTCTTGGATTCTGTCAAGATAAAGGTATAATACAGAAGTAGAAAATCCCTGGGAATCCAAGGAATCCCACATTTACAAGTCTGAGTTTTCAGCTGTGGTGGCAGTCTCTTATCCATTTTATATTTGTGAAAAAAAAAAACAAAACCTACTTCTCGTCTCTGGGGACAATAATGAGGTAAAAAATATTTTATTTGAGTATTACTTTTGTTATACTTGTAAGTTAGCAAAAAAAATAAAAAGTAGTTTCTGGGATTCTGGCTGCATCATTAGCACTTTTTTTTGTTTTGAAAGACGGAAGAAAAACCTTGTTAAGCAATCCATCAGTTGTGGTCAAAGGTATATATATAATATTTGTCTGTCCCATTAGTCATCCGGGCAGCTACATTAGATAGAGCAGAATTGCCTGTGGCATCCTGCTTCCTAGACGACAACTCAAAATTACTTGCTATCTTGGTCATGTGGGCTTCTCTGATGACTACCCCTTTAGTCTGGTATGCATAATTGCCACATCTGGCTTATAATGCTCAGTAGTAGAAGACATTCCGGAACCCCATTTTGAGCATTTCAGCTTCCTGCAGAATACGGTACAAGACTTTGTGAAGTTTCTCCATTTGCCCAGGAGTTCACAAAATATTAGCCCAACATGGCTTTAAGCATTAAAAACATGGTATCCACATGTATGGCAGTAATGATATTTTTTATTTAATTTGAAGATATTTTATCATTTGTTTATGTGGTAAGAACCTCTTGAAACTATTTTTGAACAGGATTGACCCAAGAGGTCAGGTTTGATTAAGTACATTGCTCAGCCACAAAATATATTATAAATGTGAACACTGTGTCATGTTTTCAGATGAGTTTGATTTAACTTGTTTGAGTTTATTGCTCAGCCACTAAACCATACTCTTTCATCACTGAGAAAAAACATATTTGGCAGAATATACAATATCTAATATGGTGTTGGAATTCAGGCGGCATTGACTGTATACTGTTTATAGTTGTTGACTTCCCTGGTTGGCAGGTAGTAGATTTGCTTCAAGTGAAAGCTTTTCTTACTGTTTTCAGCACCAGACATAGTAGCAGCAGATGCTAATCTGGGTCACCAAGACCCCTACTACCCCACAGTAATTTTAAAATAACCACATGAAATATGAATATCTTTCTCCTTAAATTGAAGAGGCATATGCCTACTGGGATTACCGATATAACAAATGAATAAAATACAAATAAAAGAAAATAATACAGGAGGACCAGCTTAATTCCCTGTATGTCATCAGTGCTTGTTTTTAGTGCAGAATTTATCAACATTAGCAGATGCTAGCAGCTGACAGGCTTCTCTCAGGTGACTGACTCTTCGTGATCATGTCCTTTAGTCTGGCATACCCAAGATATTAAGAAAGTTCTGGACATTTTGTCCCAATTGAGACAGTGGGTGCCTTAGCTCTTCTTTACATGAATTATTAGCTCTTAAAGACCAAGTTAGGGCAGGGTAGTCTTTAGCAGATCAATTTTCTGTTATGATCAGAACTGCAGAATCCCAATGGATGTTGTTCATCATTCTCACTGCTGCAGTAGCTTTTTGTTATACAGGTTGTATCCTGCCCAGAATAGAATAAGCAGCCAGCATCACAAAGCTCTGGCTCCCTCTCACACCTACGCTCTGACTGCTGATTGGCTAGCCCCTTGGAGGGTAAATCAGCTGTCAGTGTAGACTTTCATTATTTGCTGCCTTGAGAGGAAGCAATTCTGAGGCTTCACAGGAGCAGCAATGTGCTTCCAGCTTTATTTCTGGCAGATAATGCCCCAAAGGGGATTCCTTTCATATGGAAGTTATTGCTTTTTAAAAATATATATATGTTTTAATGTGATTACTAAAAGTTGTATTTATACTTCAAGAATACTCAAGTTTTTTTCACAGTATCTTACATTTCTGTCAGGGACTGCTATTAGAACAGGGCTTATTTTTAAAAATGGGGGGGGGGCTACTTTCATGGTATATGTGTGCTGCTTTTGAAAATTTTTATATGTATGTATACGTTTTAATAATCAGAAAGTGTTTTTCAGTGCAGGAAATGTATTTTAAGTTGAATGAGTGTGTACACTGTGGAACTTACTTTCAGATATCCTGCCTGAGATCAGTGTTACAGTATTCCAAACAAATAGGTTATCACTGCTGATGGCCAGACAGAGTACCAAAGCTTAACCTTCCCTGGATTGTACATCCAAGGGTGAGCTCAGCTCATAAGCGTAGGGGTATATAAGAAGATGCATGAGCATAGATTCTCAGACTATCTTGCTATCAGCCCAAATGCAGGTTGAGTATGCATCAGTCCGACAGTCATTTGATTGTTGGTATCATAGCTTCTTAAAAAAAAAAGTGTCCCATTGGGGAAACCTGTCATTACTTACCTAAATTGTTTTATTATATCTGTATTAGAGGGATAAATGCGAGTGCTGTAGGCAAATCCCGTACAAAGATCTTCATACCCAGTGTCTCTTCTGCCTAGGCGCAGAATAGGACTACAAGCCCTTTTCTGTTTGCCAGTCCTTTGTGTCAAAGACTTTGCAATCCCATCTGTCTTTCAGTTTACCTTCAAAATGTTGAATGCTAAATGGTTGAAAATGAATTGGTTGAATGCACTATATTGAATGATCAAAATGTTGAAATAAAATTAGTTTAAACTCACAATGTCCAAATTATCAAATTTGCCCATTTCTGCACTGTAGTGCGATATTGGAGTTGGTATATTTAAGTAGGGGGGCACAGACCCCCACATGGTGGGTGCAAGGGGGCATAGCCCCCCTGCAAAATAGTAAAGGTGATCTCATTGCTTTTTCAACTAAATGATTTTAGACATTTTGGTCATTCAATGTTTTGGGTTTAGATGTTATTTTTTCAACCAAATGAACATTAGACATCATGGCATACAACATTTTGAAGGTAAACCCTGTCTTTCCTTAACACTTTCTTGGAGACCCAGTGTCTGAACTGTTCCAATATGACGGATTCTGCTTTCCCCAGAAATACCTGCATCCCAAAAGAAAAAGCTCAAAAGGCCCAGGCCAGATACTTAGTCTACCCCCTCTGATTTTGACAGCGGGTTTCTCAGTGAACATTGATTCTCAGTGGGTGCCACTGAGGTTCCAGAACCTGTGGTATGGCCTACTCCACCTTTGATGCCCTCTACCGCCACCCAGATGGATTCTGGTATGACATAGAAGGGCCATATGACAGACGAATTTACTTCTATGGAGAAGGGGGAAACGAGGATCATCATTTCAGAAGGTCTGCAAGGCATCCCACAGATTCTAGACAGGGAGGAGATCCCCAGTAAGTTAATCAAGGTACATCAGGGTTCTGAACTGCCCCATTTGGTTCAAGTGGATGTTACACTAAATAAGAAACAAAGAAAAACATTTTTTTCGAGCTTTTCTTCCTGGCCTCTGCTGAAAATGGTCTACTGAGTCAGACTTTTCAAGTAATCAGATGCCAATAAATAAATAAATAAGTCACTTGTCCCCATCGACAGAGAAGAATTGGATTGACTTCTCAAGGCCTGCTCAAGACCATTATGGCCCTGAAACTACCTTCATTTTTTTGTCCACCCTTTTCCTCCTATTTCTCAAACAAATTAATGTGGAATCATCTTGGCTATGACTCTGACCATTCTCAGGCCTACTCCTCTCAAATCCACTCCCCTGGCAAAATTCCTTCTGATGGAGAGAAGATCATCTCTTCTGAGTCTCTTGTTGAAGAAGCTTCATTTGAGGAGACTGTTATAAACGTGATTAAACATTTTGAGTAGGAGTCTAGACAGCTTACAGAGGTCTAGATGTACCCCTAATTTGCATCCTCATGCTCCCAAATGCCATACTGATTTTCAAGGTTCCTGATGAATTTATGCTCTCTCTCTCCTCATAAACTTTCAAAACGTCTTCCAGTGCCTTCCCTTCAAACAAAGACAATTGGTCCATGGATAGGTGGGGGTAAAAAAGGTTTATACCTCCTCTTCTTTGGCATTCAGGACTTGGCATTCAGGACTATTATTACCAGACCCAGATGATTAGGCACCTGTTATCCATACTCAGCTCCTTAAACAATGTAGTGGTGGATTCACAGAAGATCAGATTCCAAACAAGTGTCCTTGCTTTATCAGGTTACTCAGGTAGCCAGACACAGTATAAAATGTAGTTATGATGCTGTGGAGGCCTCTTCCAGAGCAGCTGCTACTGCCTTGGTCATTAATGGTTGCACAGTCAACCCATGCCAGAAGACTTCAAAGCCAAGTTTATTGCTTTTCCTTTAGATAAGAACCCTTTGTTTGATACACAAGGCAAAATAGTGAAGGACTACAGTTTGCCTAGATACCACAGGCATTACCTAGCCAAGCCCACTTATTTTGTTAGAAGGGACTCCAGACCTTTTCAAAAACAAAAGAAGGCACACAGAAAGAAATTTCCTGAGAAACCACACAGGGATCCCACGTCGGGGAGGGTTCGCTTTAGGGAAAAATCACCATATAGAAATCATCACCCCTTGGTTCTGTTCTGCCTCTCTCCAAAAGGCTAACAAATTCAGTCTGAAACTGGGAAAGGATAATCGGAGACCACTGGGTGCTTTCTTTCATAAAAACGAGTTATGCCATGTCTTGGAAACAACCTCCTCCACTGAATGGTATAACCCCCCACACACACACACACACACAAAATCAAGTCCATCACCTACCACCCATACCCCAAGAATTACAGCCACAAAGCACTATAGAACTAGTGCCCACAGAATTTGTAGGAAAGGTTGTTTTTTTTGTTTACTCCAGACTCTTTCTTTCCTGGTTCCATGAAAAGAAGGACGATGGAGACCCATACTGAATATCTGTCTCGGCTAAGCACTTTCCTAAAAGTGCCTACTTTGAAAATGCTCTCCTTGTACACATTGCTGCCATTCATAGTTCCACAGGCATACCTAGTCTCTCTGGATCTAAAGAATGTCTGTCTTCATATACCAGTTTACCCCCCCTGCCTGAGAGTCCTCAGGTTCTGCACTGGCTCATCTCACTTTGTTTATTGCTTTCTCATTTGGGCTTACAATAGCCCCAAGAGTATTCACAAAGTGTATTGTACCAGTGATATCCTGCTGCCGAGCACAGGGAATTCAGATTTTTCCCTTACTTAGACGATCTGCTAATAAAGACTACATTGTCACAGATCCTCTTGCTACATCTCCAGTTTATGCTGCACCTCGTCTTGTTGTGGGGTTCAGTATCAACTACAAAAAGTCCTACCTCAAGCCCACTCAGGGCCTAGTGTTTCTGGGATGCAGATTGGACACCAGAAGGATGCAGGCCTACTTGCCTTAGGAAGAAGTGCAGAACTTTTACAGCTTAATTTCACAGCCTTTCCTTTTTTGACTGATGCTCAGCCAGGGAAATCTTGAGAGGTCTGGGACATGTGGCAACAACTATCCCAATGCTCCCTCTAGCCAGTTTGAGGAAGATTCAGTGGTAGCTGAAAACTGTATGGTCCCATCACTCTTACCCTGTCGATACAGTGATTCCCCTCATACTTCATCACAGAGAGGAGCTCTCATGGTGGGTAGCCAGGTGAAACTCAGCCTAGGGGCTCCTCTTCATCCCACCAGTCTTAGCTCAGGAGGATTATACAGATGGCCTCATACAAGGTCTGGGAGGCCTGGACAGGCACCCAGAGAGTCCGGGACAGATGGCAGCCCAAATTCAAAAAGGAGCACATCAGCATGAAGGAGATGAGGGTCCTCATCTAAGTTGTTCAGGTCATCTCCCATATCTGGAGTACAGGTCCTTTTCAAGTATCCACAGACAACATAACGGTCATGTAGTACATTAAACAAGCAAGGAGGCACCAGATCATGCTGACCTTGCAAACTAGCATGGACGGCCTGAGAGCTTGCCACCCAGAAGAACATGTCCCTTCTTGCCATATACATCCCATCACATGACAACATGCTGTAGACTCATTAAGGAGGGTTTTGGTGGACCCTCATGAATAGACCCTGAACTGACAAAGTTTTTGGACATACTTCACCTTTGGGGGATACCCAAGATAGATTTGTTTGCCTGAGAGAAACAGACAACTCCCTCTGTTTTGCAAGAGGAACCCCTGACCCTCAGCCTGAAAGATGGATGCTTACTCCTTTCAGTGGACACTGGAGTTTCTGTATGCTCCCCCCACTACCTAATACTCCATGGGGTCTGTTAAAGATCTAGAAAGAAAAAAAAAAGACAAGAACTTTTGGCCAAGACAGCATCTGTTCTCTCTCCTTTTTCTACTAGCCAAGGGCAAACCCTGCAAACAACCAAACAAGGCAGACCTCTTCCCAGAGGATCACTGCTACATCCCAACTTGTCATCCGTAAGCCTAACACTGTGGATTATGGGGTTCTGATTATGTTCAGCACAAGTTTTCAGAAGACTTAATTAAAGTTCTCCAAGAAGCAAGGCGACCCACCACTTGAAAATTCTGCATGGGCAAATGGAGGAGCTTTTCCTTCTGGTGCCATAGAAATAACCAGGACCCCAACAACTCAAAGGTACCTTCCATCCTAAAGTATTTGTGTGAGCTCATGGATTCAGGCCTGGCTTCCTCCACCATCAAAGCCCACCTGCTGGCCATCTCTGCCTGTCTGCCCCTCAATCTACCTGTTATGTCCAGACCTCATGTCAAAAGAATTCCTTAAAGGAGTTCTGCATCTTAAACCACCAAGGAAGTCTGTACCCCCCCGCCTTGGGATCGCAACTTTACGCTGAAAAAGTTAATTGTACTTCCCTTTGAACCTGCAGCCTCAGCAAATCTCGAAATCTGCACCTTGAAGACTCTTCTGCTTCTGGTTCTTACTTCTGCTAGAGAGTTAAAGAGCTGCAGGCACTCACTGGTCATTCCTCTCTTACTGATTTTTTCATAAGGACAGGGTGACCCTGAGAGCTTACTCCATGCCAAAAGTAATGGGCAAGCTGTCTCTCAAACAGGCCATCAATCTGTCTACTTTCTTCCCTAACCTACAGAACAGGAGGGGGAAAGACCCTTACACTCTTAGACATTCATAGACAGACAAGGTTCTATTTGGACAAGACCAAATCTGTTCGCAAGTCAGATCACTTCATTTCACAGTCTCATTTGTGAAATCAAAACCGGTCCAACCAGTATCTAAACAAACCAATGCAAGTTATATCTCTTAGTCTATCTCCTTTTGTTATTCTCTACATGGCAAATCCTTGTCATCATGCTCATTCTGCTAGGGCAGTGGCATCCTGCAGAGCCTTCTACAAAGGGGTGGATGCTAGGGTTAAGCTGCCACCTGGTCATCTGCACACACCTTTACTAAACACTACAGGATTGATGCTTTTTCATGGTCTCGACCTGCCTTTCCTTGGTTGTTCCTCCCCCTCTCTGGCCTCTTGGACTGTTCTTCTATCCACTAGCCAACCCCCTGTAACATTCCTTTCGGCTCTGGGAATCATCTGTTTGTTTGGAGTACTGCAGCAGTGATCTCAGTCAGGAAATAGTACAGCTGTGTAAGAACTTACCATAACAATAGATGTTCTACCGATCACTGTTGAAGTATTTTTTTTCATACTCTCCTTCCCCTGATTTGGTTATCAACATCTGTTTCTCACTCTTAATCTCTCTTTCTCTCTGTCTCTTTCTGCTCTGTAGGCAATACCTCAGGACTGGGGCGGGGGCTTCTTACCATTTCCTGCTTGACCCCTCCTAGCTGACCAGTCACTCTCTGAGGACTTCAAACCACTGGCATGGAGATGGTCTGAGGATCCACATTCATGTGTCTGTCTGTATACCCCTACGTTTATGGGCTGAGGTCACATGTCAGATGTTTGATCCAGGGGGAAGGTTAAGTTTTCATACCCCAAATGGACCTCAGGGATGGTAACCCTTTGGACTACTGCAGCAATGATCAATAGGACATCTGTGGCAGGGCTAGCCACCCAGCAATGTAAACCTTGGCACTAGATGATTGCCACTGTTGAAGTGACACCTGACTCCATGTACAAACATGGGAAAAGGGATTGTGGATGAATGAATCAATAGAATACCTTCTGTTATGGTAAGTTTTTTATTTTAACATTTGTTTACTGGGAAAGTCCAACTTGGAATGAGCCAATTTTCAGCTGAGGCCCAGGGAGAAACGCTGCAAATGTGTATCTTTGTAATGTGGGAGGAAACCAGAGTACCTGGAGGAAACCTGCACGAATGCAGGGAGAGCATGCAGACTCTCCGCACTAAATGTGCCCCAGCCGAGAATCGAAACGGAGAACCTCTTGCTGTGAGGTGACAACATTAACCTCTGCACCACTGCGCCATCCAGAGTTCTTACACAACTGTACTTCATTTCTATTAGGGCACTTAAGAAAGGGGATTTTGAGTTCTGACAGGGATTTTTATGTACAGCTTGAGCTCTTCTTTTGAATGGGACTGTGTAGAAAGGTGTGTGTGCTGCTTTTGAACACTTGTCTGAGAACTTACCTTCCAACTGACTCTTCTGCGTTACTTACTGGTAATCAAGCTTCTTCCTCGGCTACAGCATGAATACTTATTGTGATGCAGCTGGGTCTTCTCCCACTGTACCTAAAATGAAAAAAATAATGCGTTAAGGACCTCCTGCTGCCAATGTGGGCTCAGACATTGTCTCAACCATTGGTGGAGGACTTATTCCGTAGACCACTCACTTATTATTTGGGGTTTCTTTGGTGTAGTCCCTTTAGCTACTATTGTGTGGGGGTCAGCCACTTCCTCTGTGTCTGTTCCGGTGTCCCAACTTCTTTGAGTCTGAGAGATACTATGGGAAATTCTTCTTGGAGTGGCTGTGGAAAGAGAACTCCCTAGTCTGTCTTCTAGCAGCCCCTCTAGCTGAATCCATCATTGTGGCTGCTGCCGTAATAAATCTCTCAGAGAGCAGTCCATCAAGCCACCCTTTCTCACAAGGTGTTTTATACACTAGACCTCTTTTGAAACGATATGCTTGCATTAGGTAAATCCATTATATGAGCTTTCCGCTGTCCGTTACATGATTGATTCTCTTTCAGTGGACTTGATAGAGAGAACATTAGAAATGCATAAAAAAAACTCTTTTATAAGGGAATCTACTACACAAGTTGGAATCCCTGGTGGCAACTTTGGCAAGTATTAACAGTCTGCCCATATGGCAGTTCTATAGAACAATAGATGGCCTATCTGTGTGGCCAAGTTAAGCACTCTAGCTTTATAGACAATTTAAAGGCATCTTTGACTAGTGCCCAGATGATGGCTTATCCTTGTTTGGGCTGCAGGTAAAGGAGAAGCTGAAAATGAGTGAGCAAGAAAGGAAGATATTCATGACTGTTGGTGTAAAATTGTCTAATCCTCAAAGAATATATAGAAGTGTGCACGAAACATATGGAATAACAAAATCCAATGGCTACCATGCCTCCCTAGAGGTAGAGGTACTCCACAGAATCTGGGATTTCTAAGCCCCCCCCAGATCATCCATCTTCAGAGATTCTCAGAACTTGCCCAACTGATGTTTTCTGGAGGTAGTTGAGGGTCAAATGCCCATGCACCTTCCAGCATGACAGGTCATCATTACAGGTGGATCAGGAAGGTAATAGCCAGAGGCTTCATCATCCCATTTCTTTCTCATAAAGCCCCCATCCTTCACCCTTCTAGACATCACAACCCACTAGAAAATGGTAGCCAGACTGTAAGTAACAAAAAAAAATCTTTTGCTTATAAATGTCAATCCAGAAGTCCCACCAGACCAAATAGTATCTGAAGTCTGTTCAAGATTCTTTTTGGTTCCCAGGAAGACACATGACCTCAGTCCCATATTGGACCTCTACGGCCCAAATCTACATGTAAAAAAAAAGTGCAGTGTTGCATGTATGACCAGGATGCCGGTCTGCACTTAAAATAGCCAAGATATTTAAAGGTGCCAGTGATTACAACATCAGAGCTCTCCTGTTTTGTTTCACTACAATCCCCAGTGTATTCACCAAATGTATGGTAGCTTATGACAGGCCAGAAGCGATAAAAGCATTCCCTTATGTGGATGATTAGTTCCTTGCAGCCACTACAAGGAAGTAGCTGATAAAAGCATGTGACTCTCTACTGGAGCTCTTCCAGTCCTTGAGAGAGACAGTTGGAGACATCACAAGTACAGATTTTCATCTACTGCCACCAGGACACAAAGACCTGTATATTCAATCTTCCAACAGATTCATCATCTTCTAAAGTAATGACTGCATCCGGCCCGGACTCTGTGTTTCTTCTTATTCAAATTTTGTGGGTATGTCATTAACATATTCTATTTTCTTCCCAACAGTCTCCGACAAGGCAGTCCTTTTATTCTTATTCAAGTTTGACAGTCATCACAAATGCTTCTGCTCTTGTCAGATGTCCTAGAGATGCGGGTAATCCTGCTAATGTTGCAGGCTATACAGGACCTCTTGGTTTATGGTGCACTTGCCATCCATTGTTGAAGACTTGGCAGTGACTCCTGCCTTATGGGGCAGTTGTCTTATACTCCCAATAAACAGGATAGTGGTTTGGTACCTCAGCAGGCAGGGGTGAATCCATTTGTTTGCACTGTATCAAAAGGTCATGTGTCTATGGGAATGAGCCATGTTACCTGATTGCTTTCTGATAGAAGTGCACATTCCTGGTTAGGGCACCTCTGGAACAGACAAGCTCAGCTGATGGTCAGTGATCCCTCATTTTGTCAGTGGTAAACACCATCTTTCACCACTGAGGGAAAGACTTATTGCAAACTCTTAGCATCCTCATCTAACACCAGATGTAGAAGCTACTTCCTCTTAAATTCTGATAAAGAAAGACTTCTGGTCTAGCAGTAACCTCCAGATCTTTATGGTTTCTCCATGTTTTCTTTTATGATGGGATTTATGCAGAAAGCCAAAGAACATAAGGCCCGGGCCATTCTTAGCCCCTTACAGTCCCAGACAAGTCTGGTTGTCCATGCTTTGGCCTTATCTTCTAGAGAAATCTCTTCTCCTTAGACCTTAGGGAGGTGTCTAATTTCATCCACCTAGCAAGCATTACCTAGACATTCATCTCTCCAGATTAACTGCGTGGCTTCTCTAGTTCCACTGATATACAGGGACTCTGCTTACCCTACCAGAGTGGTGAAGGACCTAACAGCTGCTCAAAAGCCCTCCGCCAGAAATTTTGAAGATGTAAATGGCCAATTTTTTTTTATGGGTTACTAGGCAAGGACTTAATCCATTCATGGCCCCAATCCTGGCAGCTCTACAGTTTTGGTCCACATTTAAGATCATATTTCTAGCTGTTCTACAGTCAAGGCACGTATCAGCAGCTTTTTATAACTTTCATCAGGGTCTTCATTATATCACTCTAGTGTCCTTCAAAGTCTGTAAACCTTTCTAAGAGGGTCATTCCTTTTGAAACCACCTCTTAGTGAACCCACCCATATCTCTATATGAGACCTCGGTTTCATGCTGGAGAAATTGGTGTTTCTTCGCCACTGGTTCAAATGAAGAATTACCTTAATTTTTTGGTCTTGTGTAGAGAGGTTTGACCCACAGATAAGTGGAGTTTGACTACCACCATTACCAACCAGTATGGCCACTGGGAATTATGGTCTCTCAGGTCACACCACTGTCACTACATAGATTAAAATGCAAGTAGTGCACACAAAGATGAAGTGCCAGATAATTTTCTGACTCCAGTCTGGCCAAAACCATGCAGGGAAATGTGTAGTACTGCTTTAGTGTATTGGATATTTAACAGCCACACCTGAAAACAGGTTTCACACTGAACACCCCACTAAGCAGAGTTTTTGACCTAGCTCCCTAGACTCCTGTTCACCACTCTATTTCAGTGCCTTCCAGTACTCACTTGTCCGCAATAAATCATTTCAAAATGTTTCCCATCTTTATTGTGACGTATAACCTGTACAATTCAATTGAAAAAACAACAAATCTGTTAGGAGAAAAATATAAAAAAATAAACATACAACAAGCTGGTTGCATAAGTGGGCACACCCTTAAACTAATACTTTGTTGAAGCACCTTTTGATTTAATTAAAACATTCAGTCTTCTTGGGAACACACCTGCCATCAATTAAAGAGACTCTGATTAACCCCAGATAAAGTTCAGCTGTCCTAGTAGGATTTTCCTAACATTTACTCAGTTGTTTGCTACAGCAAAAGCCATAGCTCGCAGAGAGCTTACAATGCCTCAAAGGGATCTCAGTGTTGAAAGGTATCAGTCAGAAAAAGGGTACAAAAAATATCCACAACATTGGATATACCATGGACCACAATGAAGACAGTCATCAAAAAGAGGAGAAAATATGAGACAACAGTGGTGTTGCAAAGAACTGGATGCCCCTCCAAAATTGGTGAAAAGACAAGATGAAAACTGGTCAGGGAGGCTGCCAAGAGACCTGCAGCAACACTGAAGGAGCTGCAGGAATTTCTGGCAAGTACTGGTTGTGTACTACATGTGACAACAATCTCCCGTATTCTCCATATGTCTGGACTACGGGGTAGGCTTGCAAGAAGGAAGACTTTTCTTACACACAAAAACATCCAGACCCAGCTAAAATTTGCAAAACAATACGTCAATTTTCCCAAAAGCATGTAGGAAAATGTGTTATGGTCTGATGAGACCAAGGTTGAACTTTTTGGCCATAATTCCAAAAGGTTCTTTTGGTGCAAAAATAACACACTTGTATCACCAAAAGAACACCATCCCCACAGTGAGGCATGGTGGTGGCAGTATCTTGCTTTGGGGTTGCTTTCTTCATCTGGAACTGGAGCTGTAGTCAAGGTGGAGGGAATTATGAACAGTTTCAAATGCCAGTCACATTTGGTCCAAAACCTTCTGGCATCTGCTAGAAAGCTGAAGATAGAGGAATTTCACTTTTCAACATGACAATGATCCCAAGCATACATCCAGATCAACAAAAGAATGCCTTCACCAGAAGAAAATTAAAGTTTTGGAGTGGCCCAGCCAGAGCCCAGACCTAAATCCAATAGAAAATCTGTAGGGAGACCTGAAGAGGGTTGTGCACAAGAGATGCCCTCGCAATCCGACAGATTTGGAGCACTTTTGCAAGGAAGAGTGGGTAAATATTGCAAAGTCAAGATGTGCCACGCTGATAGACTCCTACCCAAGAAGATTGAATGTTGTAATTCAATTAAAAGGTGCTTCAAGAAAGTATTAGTTTAAGGTTGTGCACACCTATGCAACCCAGCTTATTGTAGGTTTTTTATTTTTTATATTTCTTCTTTTAACAGATTTGTTTGTTTTTCAATTGAATTGTACAGGTTATAGGTCACATTAAAGGTGGGAAAAGTTTTGAAATGATTTATTGTGGCCTCATTTTTTTATCACAAAAAACTGTCATTTTAACAGGGGTGTATACACTTTTTTATCCAGTGTGGTGTGTGTGTGTGCGTGTGTGTACACACACACGCGCACACACACACACACACACACACACACACACACACACACACACACACACACACACACACACACACACACACACACACACACACACACACACACACACACACACACACACACACACACACACACACACACACACCGTATTTCCCCAAAAATAAGACCGAGTCTTATATTCTTTATCCCAGCGAAACATGCATTAGGCCTTACTATTAAGGGATGCCTTATTTACCCACACAGTACAACAATCTACCTTTATTCATTTATTCATGTACAAAAATTGACATTAATTAATAAACACAAATCAACATTTCTTCATGTACAAAAATCGGCATTTATTTTGTAGTTTTCTATTACTGGAGAACAGTTCTAATAACGGGTTGACAGTTATGTGTGAATTCTACACAAACAGTGCAACAAACATTTCAAGTCCCGAATATCTGCACCTTGGCTTTCACAGTTATTCAAATACAGTCATGTCATCTTCTTCTGGAACATTGTCATAAGTGCCCAACCCCCCAAATTCTGGCCTGAATTTCTTGCGACTCCATTTCCTATAGCGCCATTGGCCCCAGTCTGTCATGCCTAGCAATTGAGCTCTCCTTAAATGAGCACTGCTTGTCCATGTAGCCTGCTCGTAGTGCATTGGCAACACAGCTGTCAGTGATTTTATCCCGTGAATTTTTCACCCAAGTCACAACCTCTTGCAGGTTAGGCTTCACAAAGTTTCCATGCTGATTTCTCTGCATTCTATTTTCAATGTAGTCATTGAGTTCCATGCACAAATGGTCCTTGAATAGCTTGTTTATTACAATATCAAGAGTCTGGAGATAGGCAGTCATTCCTGCGGGAATCATTATTTGATCCATTCTCCTCCGTGCTAGGAATTTCTTTGTTTCTTTAGCGTGGTGAGTGCTGGCTGAATCCCAGACTAGCAGACCTCATTCGCCTCCTCACAAAACAAGTGGCAGCATTACATCGACCCACTTCCATATAACTGCGTATGTGCACCAGGCTTTTTCGGTTTCAAGAATGCAAATGCCTGAAGCACGTTCAGTCTCATCTTTCTTGCCCTTACTAACGATTAGAGGTGGGGTTTTCTTTCCATCTAGACGACTTGTCAAAATACAGGTAAAGCGTTCACTCTCATAACCAGTGGAGGGAATGTAGATTGACGAGGCACCCCTTTGATCAATTGTTGTTTGAGATCCTTGGCCCATAAACACTGCAGTTTCATCCATAGCAATCATATTTGAGAGATGGTATTTAGAAAAGTCAATGCCATCGACAAAGGACTTGAACACAAGTGCACGTTTAATAACTTAAGTATCTTCCAGCTTGAACGGTGTTGTTGATCTTCTTAGAGACAGTTCATATCACTGAAGGAAGCCATCCAGCCAGTGTTGTGATGCCTTGAATTCTTCTGTAGATATTTCTAACTGTGGTACTATTGCAAGGGCAAATGCTTGAATATCAGCCCTGCGCACAACCAAAGCCTTTGCTCTCCTGTTAGCAATCAACTCACAGATGATGTCTTCAAGCTCAGGATATAATGGTTGCCGACCTGATCCAGAATTACACTTCTTAGCGTTTCCCTCGTCGACCTGTTGACTGAGGTTAACGTATGCTGCTCGCCATTTTTGGACCATTCAGAGATCTAACTTCTTCTCTTTACAGAAAGCCATCAGGTTCTTTCCACGGGAGTCCTCCACGATTCCTTTCTTGTACTCGATGGAATAGCTCTTTCTTTTTGCACTCATCTTGTCTGGGGGAGGGGGGTTAATTGAAGACTTGCGCAACTGGAGTGACAACACAAAATGGCGCCGGTTATAAAGGGAAGACACTACCACAGCTGCTCGTTACCATGAGTGCGCACTTCCCGTGTGTTGTCTGTACTTTGACCGATAAAAGTACACCTGCATGGGTTTATGGGCCAAGGATCTCAACCGTCAAGTGTGAGTGATGATTAGGTTACAGTAAGAATCAAAACTGGGACTTATTTTTGGTGTAGAGCTTATATCATGAACACCCTGGAAAAACCATGCTAGGCTTTACTCCCTGATTAGGTCTTATTTTGAAAGAAATACGGTGTGTGTGTGTATACATACATATATATATATATATATATATATATATATATATATATATATATATTTATATAAAATATGGTGTGTGTGTTCATGTAAGATAAGATCAACAGTAAAAAGGCTGACACTGAAAAAGATTGACAAAATTGAGCATCTACTAAGGAGGGATTGATGCCCTTTCCCCCTTTCACCATTGCTGTGTGACCTCAAATATGGTATATATAATTAGCAGGATTATAGGGCGTGCAACCCCACACACACACACACACACACACATGGAGAGTGTGTAGGGGGCCTTGCCCCCCTGCAAATACATTGAAAAATGTGACAAAGTCTAAACATAATAGAAATCCATTGAAAAAACAAACAACATCCAAACACATTTTTCAATGTTTTTGCCTCTTTGCCAGGGGACAAGCACCTCCCCCATCCCCAGACACTCTACTAATTGTATATACCAACTCAGAGGTTGTAGTGAGGAAATGGCATAAATCCTTCCTTAGCATGAGCTGAGTTTTTCAGTAATTTGTGTTTCAGTCTTTTTCAGTGTCAGCCTTATTACTTTGCAGTCCTTCTGTCAGTTTTTGTACTGTTGATCTTGTGTGGTTTTGGTCATTTTAGGTACATCCATATATCTACAGATAACGCAATTTTATATCTGTATCTATTTACTGGGAAGCTCCTACTGAGCAGTGCCCTTTTAATGCTGCCCGGGCAGAAAAGCTCCACGATACAGATATCGTGGACAATTTGCATTGTTTCATAATTTAAAATCAGTTTCATTCATGAGCAGTAGTTACGTTATTCAGATATACTTGACTTCAGTTACATCATTTACAAATGCTACTAGAAATAAACTAGACAGCATACAGTCAACAGCAAAAATATTGACAGAAGAATACCTAAGCACAATATGCTGACAAAATCTTACCATATCCAAAAAAACAATGTTTTTGCAGGGGACAAGCCCCATGCACCCTACCACACCCACTGCTAGTTATGTATACCAACATCCAGGTTACACAACTGGTGAGAAAGGGCCTAAACCCTTCCATAGTACCATAGAATAACTCTGATTTTGTCAGCATTTTGTGTTTCGATATATTTGATTCAAGTCATTTTCTTGTAAATATTCTTTCTGTCAATCTTATGCTGTTTAGATAATTTCTAGTACTCCCAGATATGGATTGATCTGTTTATATAGAGAGCGAGAGGAGAGAGATTAATTTCTCTAGGTAAGGCAAGTGATAATCTCCCGCACTGTCTTAGCTCATGGCAGTAGACTCTCACTACCCCAGGTTAGTAGGTTGGGGACTTGAAGACTTAAAAGTTACTGTTAAACTCTTGTTAAGAAGCCAAACCATGATTAACACAAATGCTAGTATGTATCGGCATTACATGTCCAGTTGGAGGTGGATGCCAGCAGTTTATCGCCCTTCAGTAATAAATACCTTCTTATGAGTGAATAAAGTCAAATATGACTGCAACCTTTTTAAAGTGAATATATAAAATACTATATTTGGAAACGAATAATTTGAGCAATACAGTAAACCATTGCAGAGAGAGATATTGAAATGCACAGTGAAAAGGAATATAATCTCCTTGAACAAACAGAAGATGTAAAAGAAAAAATCAAACTATAGCCAGTCTCCCCTTTCTAATTTCTTGAGCGTCAAGAATGACTTTATCTTAAGGTAGACATAAAGTGCAATGAAAAAGTATTTGCCCCCTTCCTGATTTCTTTTTTTTTTTTTTTGCATGTTTGTCACACATGCATGTTTCAGATCATCAAACAAATTTAAATATTAGACAAAGATAACTAAAGTAAACACAAAATGCAGTTTTTAAGTGCTGATTTTATTTATTAAGGAAAAAAAACTATCTAAACCTACATGGCCCTATGTGAAAAAGTAATTGCCAACCCTTGTTAAATCATGAAGCAACTGTGGTTAATCACATTTTTGTGAAAGTGGAGTTCAGTTTCACTAGCCATACCCAGGCCTGATTACTGCCGGATCTGTTGAATCATGAGATCACATAAAAGGCCAAAAGATCCCAAAAAGGAAGACATCCTGCTGCGATCTAAAGAAATTCCGGAACAGATGAGAAACAAAGTGATTGACATCTATCAGTCTAGAAAAGGTTACAAAGCCATTTCTAAAGCTTTGGGACTCCAGCAAACCATGGTGAGAGCCATTATCCACAAATGGAGAAAACATGGGACAGTGGTGAACCTTCCCAGGAGTGGCCGACCTACAAAAATTACCCCAAGAGCGCAGCGACAACTCACCCAAGAGGTCACAAAAGAACCCAGAACAACATCAAAAGAACCCAGAACAACATCTAAAGAACTGCAGGCCTCACTTGCCTCAGTTAAGGTCATTGTTCATGACTCAACCATTAGAAAGAGACTGGGCAAAAATGGCATGCATGGCAGATTTCCAAGGCAAAAACCACTGCTGACCAAAAAGAACATAAAGGCTCGTCTCACTTTTGCTAAAAAAACATCTTGATGATCCCCAAGATTTTTGGGAAAATATTGTGTGGACTGACTAATCAAAAGTTGAACTTTTTGGGAGGTGTGCCTCCCATTACATCTGGCGTAAAAGTAATACAGCATTTCAGAAAAAGAACATCATGCCAACAGTCAAACATGGTGGTGATAGTGTGATGGTCTGTGTCTGCTTTGCTGCTTCTGAACCTGTACGACTTGCTGTGATTGATGGAACCATGAATTCTGCTCTCTACCAAAAAATCTTGAAGGAGGATGTCCGGTCATCAGTTTGTGACCTCAAGCTGAAGCCCACTTGGGTTCTGCAGCAGGACAGTGATCCAAAACACACCAGCAAGTCCACCTCTGAATGGCTTAAAAAAAACAAAATGAAGGTTTTGGAGTGGCCTAATCAAAGTCCGGACTTGAATCCAATTGAGATGCTGTAGCATGACCTTAACAGCGATGCGAAAGACTCATTGCCAGTTATCGCAAACACTTGATTGCAGTTTTTGCTGCTAAGGGTGGCACAACCAGTTATTAGGTTTAGGGGGCAATTACTTTTTTACATAGGGCCATGTAGGTTTGGATAGTTTTTTTCGTTAATAAATAAAATTATCACTTAAAAACTGCATTTTGTGTTTACTTGGGTTATCTTTGTCTAATATTTACATTTGTTTGATGATCTGAAACATGCAAGTGTGACAAACATGCAAAACAAATAAGAAATCAGGAAGGGGGCAAATACTTTTTCATTGCACTATACCTGAATTTCCAGGGAGAGAAGTGAATATTGAGAACAGGCTCTATAAGTCAAATCCTCCAGGTAGCATTCCTTCTTAGCTGCGTTTCATAACCACAGCTGTAACTACACATTTCTCCACATTTACATGCTAATGATTATTTGTTCTTTTCATGGTTTTCTTGGAAAGCTTTTCTAATTACATTTTACAACCCTTGGCTTATGGCCTTCCAACAGCCAGAGCCTGTAATTAATGATATATCAGCTACATTTTCGGGTGCTAGGTATAAGTTGCATTTTACCCTTGTATTACAAGTTCCATACATTTTCTTGTCAGTTTTTTTTTTTTTTGCATTCATAACAAAAGGTCCCAAGTTCTCACATATTTTCATGCCACAAAAAAATACACACATTTCATATCAAGTCACATATTTCTTGCTTATCTGCTGTTGGTTTTGTATGACTTGGTGCAGCTCAGGTTTCTGTTACATTGTGATTCAAAAAACAGTAGCATATGTGTATACCTCAGATCTTGGTGAAAACTCCCTTTCTTGTATAGTTAAGGTCTTGAAACATGATGTTTTCTTCTAATCCCTGCGTTTCACCTTTTGTAGAGGTTGGATATCTTCACATAGTAACCCAACTATTATACCTAAAGTTGTTGTAGAAATTAACTTTAACCATTTTGTTAATCTTCAAATTTTCTTCCCTCTGTACTCCAACAGAGGGTAGTATTTTTACATTGCCTAGATGTTTACACCATTAACTAAGATTTTATCTTGACAGAACTAAAGATATTGGAAAGTATAAATAATTTTTAGTTTCTTTTGCTATAGGTAAAGTAGATCAGGATGTTTTCAAGTTTATCTTGTCCATACCAAGCCCACCTAAAGATGATTTTACAATGGCCATAGCTATATCTTCTCTCTGTTTCTTTAGAACTCCTTCTGTAGCATTTTCATAAGGCACTATTTGCTGGATATGATCTTAAGGTTCAGGTTAACTTTCTAGGCTCCCATATTTTGTGGTACTCTGTCATTATGCCACACTGGAGGAGAGTCTGGGGACTTGGTCCTATTGTTGTAGTGAATGGACTAGATTATGTAAGACACAAAAGTTATGCACATGCATAATGTTAGATCTTCATGATTCCTATCTGTCTACTTCAACTTGTCCTCCCACCCCCAAGGTAGAAACTGTCTCTTACTGGCAGGTCTGAAAGAAATTCCCTGAGGTCTATAGCTTCTTAACTGTGGATTTAAAAGGGCAAACTCATTCCAGAGTAATGGGGAATGTCTGCAGCATTATGGGAGCTGGGGGAGGAGTCTGAACCTGCCAGAGCCTTAAATGCGTCTAGTGCTTGCTGTTTGCACCATACTTGTCTGACTGCTGAAGTAAATGGGTGGAATTCACAAATATTTAACATTATAGTAAGTACAGAACTCTTATTTCTGAGGAGATGATTTAGGAGCAGAGTGTTTTTTGGGAGGTGAGGTTGTATATGCATATTTTGCTTGAGCATATCTGGCATTTATTTTGCCTTTAGATTGAAGGGAATGGGTATGTGGCATGCGTTTTACTTTTTCTTCCTTTAACTCATTAGCACCTGTGTGGTGTGGAATGTCACACCTCTAGCAGCCAACACATATCTTGCATTCCAGAGCTGCTGCTGCTGCTTCTTCTTTCAGCTGTTCCCGTTAAGGTTCACCACAGCAGATCAACTGTTTCCATTTCTTCCTGTCCTCTGCATCTTGCTCTGTCACACCAACCACCTGCATATCCTCTCTCACCACATCCATAAACCTTATGTTAGGCCTCCTTCTTTTCCTGTTACCTGGCAGCTTCATCCTTAGCATCTTTTTCCCAATATACTCTGTATCCCTCCTCAGCACATGTCCAAACCAATGTAATCTTGCCTCTCTGGCTTTGTCTCCAAACCTTCCAACCTGAGCTGACCCTCTAATATACTTATTCCTAATATTGTCCATCCTCGTCACACCCAGTGCAAATCTTAACATCTTCAACTCTGCCACGTCAAGCTCCGACTCGTGCCTTTTTGTCAATGCCACTATCTCCAACCCATATAACATTGCTGGTCTCACTACCCTCTTGTAGACCTTCCCTTTCACTCTTACTGGTACTCATCTGTCACAAATCACTCCTGATACTCTTCTCCACCCACTCCATCCTGCCTGTACTCTCTTCTTCACCTCTCTTCCACACTCACCATTACTCTGAACTGTTGATCCCAAGTACTTAAACTCATCCACCTTCGCCACCTCTACTCCCTGCATCCTCACCATTCCTCTATCCTCCCTCTCATTCACGCACATATATTCTGTCTTAGTCCTGCTGACCTTCATTCCTCTTCTCTCTAGGGCATATCTCCACCTCTCCAGGGTCTCCTCCACCTTTTCCCTAATCTCACTACAGATCACAATGTCATCTGCAAACATCATAGTCCACAGGGACTCCTGTTTGATCTCGTCTGTCAACCTGTCCATCACCATTGCAAATAAGAAAGGGCTTAGAGCTGAGCCTCGATGTAATCCCACCTCCACCTTAAATGCATCCATCACTCCCACCGCAGACCTCACCACTGTCACACTGCCCTCATACATATCCTCTACCAGTCTTACATACTTCTCTGACACTCCCGACTTCCTCATACAATACCACAACTCCTCTCTAGGCACCCTGTCATATGCTTTCTCTAAATCCACAAAGACACAATGCAACTCCTTCTGACCTTCTCTGTACTTCTCCATCAACACACTCAGAGCAAACATTGCATCTGTAGTGCTCTTTCCTGGCATGAAACCATACTGCTGATCAGTAATCATCACCTCCCTTCTTAACCTAGCTTCCACTACTCTTTCCCATAACGTCATGCTGTGACTGATCAGTTTAATCCCTCTGTAGTTACTACAGCTCTGCACATCACCCTTATTCTTAAAAATCGGTACCAAAACACTTTTTCTCCATTCCTCAGGCATCCTCTCACTTTCCAAGATTTCATTAAACAATCTAGTTAAAAACTCCACTGCCATTTCACCTAAACACCTCCATGCTTCCACAGGTATATCATCTGGACCAACAGCCTTTGTATTCTTCATCCTCTTCATAGCTATCCTTACTTCCTCCTTGCTAATCCACTGCAATTCATGATTCACTATCCGCACATCATCCAACCTTCTCTCCCTCTCATTCTCTTCATTCATTAACCCCTCAAAGTACTCTTTCCATCTGCTTAACACACTCTCCTTGTGAGTACGTTTCCCTCATTATCCTTTATCACCCTTACCTGCTGCACATCTTTACTAGCTCGGTCCCTCTGTCTAGCCAATCAGTACAGGTCCTTTTCTCCCTCCTTAATGTCCAACCTTTTATACAACTCTTGCAATTGGAATCTTGCATTCCAGAGCATTTTCTGAAAAAAAAAAAAAAAAAACTAAAGCACAAAATAAATATAAATATTTTGTGAACAATTAAAAGCTTTAAAAAACTGTACAAATGGCAATGTTATCAGTAAGAAGTATTATTTACAGTGATAACAAAAGTGCATTCATAGTCTTTCCGTAGCCCACATAAACCCCTTTCACAAACAATTTGCCCTACCTTGGAAACTGTTGGAACATTTTTCTTAACCAGACATAAGGTTTCCCATGTTAAAAGAAATTCCTGTTTGAGTGCATGTTTGTGATATTTACAGAAGTATGAAAACATATGTTTAATTTTATAATCAGCAATATAAATAATACTAAGTACCTCTGAAGATGTATGGTGAGTGTGTGTGTGTTTGTGTGTGGATTTAGTCAAAATACCCAAATATCAACGTTCATAACTCCAGTCAGAAAAATTTGCAAACATCTACATTCTACTGCATGTGTAGCAAATGGCATTGATGCATGCAGAATTAAAAGTTTATAAAAAGAAGTAAAAATTATAATTTTTGGAGGGGGCAAGCCCCCCCCTCCCATTTTGGGGGCAACATCCCATACTCCCTGCTAATTATATATGCCAACTGCAAGATCGTACATTGTTGGAGAAAGGCCATATTCCCCAACCCTGAGAATTGTATGATCTTGCACAGCTGTTGATATTCTACTTTGTCAACCAAAATTTTGTTGACTAAACAGATTTTGACAAAAAGCTGGTATTAACCATATTCAGCATTCCCATAAATACATACATGCATATACGTGTCTGCATATGTGTGGAAACAGGAGCAGTTTTACTAATTGAAACTCACAAATGTTGACTTGCGTTTTGTCAGCCCACTTTGGCTGACAAGTTTTGTGAGAGTGACACTCCCCAGGGTTGGGGAATATGTCCATTCCCTGGGGATTATGCAGTTTTGAAGTTAGGATATATAACTAGCAAGAGGTGTGTGAGGCTCAGGAGGTCTTATGCCCTGCAAGAAACAGTAAGTTTCTTTTGCATAGTCCAAGGCTGTGCCTGGGACCATGCCTATTAGGGTGTCAATCTTGGTCTATGTTTTTTAGTGTTGTAGATCAGCTTTATTAGATCCATGGAAATCCAACAATATGGTGAGTGTAATTCTTAAGTGCATTATGTGATGGCTAAACGTATGGAACAGAATATGTTTCAATAAGAATGAGTGAGAGATGGTTGTGTTTGTGATTGCTGAACATCACAGGTGGATGGGGTGGATTTTCCCCTTTCTTTGGTATTTTGTTATCTCCACACTAGTATATTTACAATAGTGGATGTGGGGGTTGCAGGAGAGTTTGCCCTCTGTAAAAGCACTTATTGTTGCATTTCATTAACTTTGCCTAAATGGCAAGTTCTTTTTCTGTGGTTGTACCTTTTGTGGGCGATTCTTTTATTAATATGTTGTGTACCCATGTCATATATACACACATATTATTGTCTAAATGTGGAATGACAGTCTAGTGTGTAGTAAATGAAATGTGTTGTACTGTGGGTTTTGGAAGTTTCTTTTTGTGATGAGTGACAAAGCCATCGTTTTTAGCATTTTTTTCCTGTTGCCTCCTTTTACCTCCATTTTTTCCAGCATACCCCTCACTTTCAGTGTAGTGGTTTTGCTCCATATTGCACCCCTCTCCACCTTATTCTCCCTTTCAAATCTATTCCATAGCTCTGCTCATCAGATTACTTAGTATTACGTTTATTTGGCTAAACCTCAATTTTAACTAAATGACTTCCAATTTTTTCCAATTTCCTTGATTCTACTCTAATCTCCATTCCTATATGCACAAGATTTGCAGACATTTCCGTCTGAACTCATTGCTTCCTTTTCTTGTCATTCCACCCCATCCTGTTTGCTGCTGTGCCCCATTTCTTATAACAATATACATTTTCAGCTTACTGGTTCCTGTCCAAGATTCTTTCCTATCTTTATTTTCTGTTCTTCAGATCTTATGCCTGATCATGGTAGTAGCATAGTCCTATTGCTCCCCCAAGCAGCTTTTAATACCCCCTTTTCCTTATTTATCTTGCTGTCAGGAAAAGAAAGATGGCAGAAAAGACCCTGCCCCATTTTTGACCCATGCGTAACTTCTGTCTTCATAAATTTCTTCCAAACTTTAAAGCTTGCAGTGTACCCCAACTCATCTTTTCTGATTCTTCTGATGCCTCCCCCACGATTATTTATTTCTTGTTTGGTGTCAAGTTCCATTAGAGTTGCAACATCAGTCATGTCCTTTCCAGGTTGAGTTTAGATTTCTGTCTTTTTTCAGGTTGGTGACCTTTAAGGTTCTGCAGTCATCTGCCTTGTTTTGCTGTCTCTCACCTTACCCTTTGTGTTCCTTCATAAACACTCTCCTTGCCCCTTCTGTGCTGGACAGTAAACCCCCACTCATCTTTGTGTACCACTGCATGCCCATTCATCTGCTCTTTCAGCTTTAGCACCCTTATTTATCTTGAAATTCCAACTTTTGTCCCCTTATGACTCCAGTTGTATCCATTTCCTGCCCTCCTTTTTTAAATTCCTCTTCTTCCCCATTTTCCTTGTATGCTGTCCAGTGTTCTGCCCCATACTGTGCCCCTTCCATCAATATATTTGTTAAAATCTGAATAGCCTAGCCAGCTTAGCCAATGTTCTGAAATGTTTGCCTTATGAAGGAGCAAGATGCACTGATTTGTAAACCAGTGCCTGAATTCCAACTTGATGAGAATTCACCTTTGCTAAAACCTATGCATACTTTTTGAATTTTTTTTTGTTTTGTTTTTTGCAGAGACAAACCACCCGCACTTCCCTTGCCAGGGGCTTTGGCCTCAGAGTCCCCTTATTTTAATATATTAACTGCAGAGTTCCACAGCAGTAAGAAAAGGAGTAATATCTCAATATTGTACCAAGAGGTCTTCTATGAACAGAGGCATTGCAATGGCTACAGTATGCTCTGGCAACCTACAGTCATATGTAATTGTGACCAAATGTAATTGGGCCATTAGAACCTAATCATAATAGCCAATGATCACTCTTAGGGAAGCCCTATGAAACAGTCTTCTTGCTAGCTGTCTGCTGCTTTGCCGACATCTTACTCTGTACAGCCACATCTGCTTATTGTGACGATTGGGGAGAGATGGCCGAAGGCTGCCAGCCTAGTCAAATAGAATTTGATATATAATTCTGGCATTTGTAAATAAATGTAAAATACAGGCATGTTTTCTTGAATGTAAAGAATACTGTGAAATGTGGAAGTGCAAAATATGTGACAACATTGCACTCTACTGGCCCAGTGAAGCATGTTGTACTCTTTCATGTTGGAATTCGGCTCCAGGGCGGCTGGATGAGGAGTTCATGCCCATTGTTTTAAGGCTAAAGTTTATAACTCGAATTTAGATGTGGAAGGTGCCTTGTTGCTCTGGTTTCTGCTAGCATATACATATGAAATGTCTTGTATTGTTGTACATTTCTGAGGAGGTGTTAGATTGCTAAATAATGCAGTTTATGGCCTGAGAACTCAGGCCAGGTTTTAAGAAGATGCAATACGAATACTGGGAAAACCTAAGTGTCAAAAATGATGTAATTTTGGGAGGGCCTTAGAGAGATGTTTGTTAGTAATGTTTAAATACTGTTTCTCACAAGAGACTAAAAGCATTTTGACTTTGGACATCTAACTTACCAGCACTCTGCCTTATGCTCACATGTAAGTTTTAGCACTGTGATTTCTTGTAGGAATAGTTAAAGCTAGTAAAGATTAATTAGGTATTTTTCTTTGAAATCAGACCTGTCCTACTGTATTATTTTAAGTTTCTGTGTGATCTCTGAACTCTTAGATATCTCTGTGGTATAGTAGTTTTGTTTTGTGTTTTAATTATTTATTATTAAATATTTTTAAACCCTTCTACCTGTGGCTAATTTGTGTAGAGATAAGCTCTAGAGTACATTGCATATTTATAGAGGTTATTGTAATTGGCCACTCTAAAGTAAGCCTTGACTGTTAGTCATACTACCATTGGATATTAATATTGCACAGTAATAATTGGACACCCTTTTAGGGGCCTTTTAGTAGCTGATATTATTAACTGGTTTGTGGCAGTAATTACTACCGTATAGTCTGGGTAAAAGGGTACAGTTGGAGAATCTGTCAGCCTTTCCCAGGAGTGTCTGTGAAGTTGTATAAATACTTATCTCAAAGTGTGTGTGTGTGTGTGTGTGTGTGTGTGTGTGTGTGTGTGTGTGTGTGTGTGTGTGTGTGTTGTGTCAGCTACTTGGCATGGGCATGAAGCACTGGTTGGACACAGAGGGTACTGGAGGTTTTAGCTTGCCCAGTTAGGCTGAGACCTGGACCCGATAGCTGTGCTAGTGGGGAGTCTTACTGGGGACCTGGTGAGCAAGGAAGCAGCCAGTCCCAGACTGACTGTGATCTATGTGTGCACTTAAGGGAAATTGTACTTTACTGTGTGTATTAGTTAGCTTTTCCTCTTCTAGGAGACGACCTCCCTGGTGTTAGTAGTGAGGATTGAGGCTCATTGATTGCTGGGCCAGGGCACGGTCGTCACAGGTGGTGGGATCTACTTCACATACTAATTGGCTTGTAGTGGTGTGGCTAGAGCGAATTCTTGTAGCTTATGTACAGTGATCTCTGAAAGTGTTTTGTACTCTAAAACAACCACTCAGTGTATACTCAGAGTTCAGATCACAATTGTTTTATTTCTTTTGTTAGCTTAGTGTTAGGGTGAGCAGGCCGCATGTCAGCAGAAGAGTATGGAAAGCTGGCAAGGAGCCAGTTGGCTGAGATGTGCCAGGCTAGGGGACTGGTGCATGGAAACCTGACTAAAGCAGACCTGATTGCAGCCTTGGTTACAGCTGCATCAGAAAACAGCAGCCTGGTGGACAATCAGATACAGTATCCTCGGAGAATGGACAGCTCAACCTTTCTGCAGTGGACTTAAAAATACAGCTGAAGCTAAAGAGACTTGAGTTTGAAGCCAGGCATATGGAACTAGAAGCAGTCGAGAAAATGAGTCTACAAGCTGAGGAATATGAATGGCAGAGGAGGCATTAGAGGGAAATGCTGACTCTTCGCCAGAGTCATGGAGGTAATGGGGAAGGGAGTAACTGGACCCCAAAAGCACAAAAGGTCAGTAAATTTCTTCCACAGTTTAAAGAGGGGGATAATTTTGATAGCTTCATTCATATGTATGTAAACAGTATGAAGTTGACCAAGGGCTCTGGGTACGGTTCCTGACCCCCTTACTCCATGGTAAAGCTGTAACTTCTTTAGCAAAAATGCATGGCACTGACTGTTTTGATTATACTGCTGTAAAAAGACATTTATTAGAATGTTTTAAGCTAACACCTGAAATGTATAAGAAAAAGTTTTGTGAGCATAGACTTAAGGCGGATGAAAATGTGTGGGAATATGTTGCTGAACTGAGCACTTATTTTCATAGCTGGGTGAGTGGATGTCAGGTCACCACTTTTGAAGGGCTGGCAGACCTTTTGGTAAGGGAACAAGCCCTTAGCACTTTGCCTGAGGACATGAGGATCTGTTTAGCTGATAGACAATGTGCTACTTCAGATGAGTTGGGGATGGAGGGAGACCTATACCTGGACAGCAGGGCAGCCCTGCACAGGAAAGGGACCCCCAGTACTGCTGATGGGACCAAAGGAACTCATGGTGAGCAGCACAGACTGCCTCAACTGAATCCGCCAGTAGCAGAGGAAACCACTAGTCCAGGTACACATCCAGGAGCTAGGGTTAAATGTTTTGAATGCAACCAGTGAGGCCATGTGGCATACAGGTGTCCATGGAGGCAAGGTGGGGAACCAAAGGTGAGGGAGCCAGTAAGTGGGAAAGACAAAATGCCAGTAGTGGGTTGTCTTGAGACAACAGGGGTATGGAACTACCATCCTGTAGATGTCCTGAGAGGGAAGGATTTGGATGAGACAGTATTATATATTTATGCAGTTACATGCAGTGAGGCTAGGAGACAAGCATGTGGGCCTGGTAGCCTGGGGGAGACCCAGATAAGACTGCACAATTGCAGCCAGGACTGCTGAGGTGATTACTTCAGGGAGTGAACTATGCTGTAGCAGTGAGACTGAATTTGAGCCAGAAATGCTTGTGGGTATTCATGTTCCCTTGGACAGGGTAACTGCAAAGGTAGAGGTGAGTAGTAGTACCCAGGCTGACAGGCACCGCTGTCAGAGGATGCCAGACTTCCTGTGGAAGGGGAGCTGGGAGGAGTTACAAGGAGAGACTTGAGACAGGCTCAGCTCTCAGACCCTCTATTGCAATGCCTAAGGCAGGTAGCTAGGGAGGCACCTGATTTTCAAGGGAAGGGAGAATCTGTATACTGGAACAAAGGGTTATTGTACAGAGAGTGGACCCCTGAGGGAGGGCTAGAAGGGGAGAGAGTACAGCAGTTGGTAGTGCCTAGAGCTTACTGTCTTGTGCTTCTAGCCATAGCCCATGATATTCCCTTTGCAGGTCATATGGGCATATAACGTACAAAGAGGTGTATTATGCAAAACTTCTATTGGCCTGGAATTTCCAGAGATGTAACAGGGTACTGCAGGACCTGTGAGCAGTGCCAAAAGGTAGGCAGGGCAGGAGACAAGGTGAGAGCTCCTTTGATGCCTTTACCTGTGATTGAGGAGCCATTTCAGAGGGTAGCTATGGATATTTTGGATCCTCTGAGTACCCCAAGTTCCACAAGGAAAAAGTATATCCTAACGATGGTAGATTGTGCTACACAATACCCCGAGGCAGTGGCTTTGTCCTCCATTGAGGCCGAGAAGGTGGCAAATGCTTTGTTAGAGATTTTCAGCAGGGTAGGTTTACCAAAGGAAATACTGCCTGACAGAGGTGCCAATTTTATGTCAGACCTGCTGGCATGTCTGTGGAAGTCCTGTGGGTTGAACCACATGAAGACCACCCCCTACCATCCCCAGACTAATGGTCTTGTTGAGAGGTTAAACTCTTCAATCAAGTCTATGCTACGGGCATTTGCAGATCAGTTTAAGAGGGAGTGGGACAAATATTTGCCCCATCTGTTGTTTGCTTACAGAGAGGTTCCCCAGGAATCCACAGGTTTTTCACCCTTTGAGTTGCTCTATGGGCATAGGGTGAGGGGACCTCTAGATTTAATTTGAGATGAGTGGGAAGATGAGTGCGAGTCTCACAAGGAGTCTGTTGTGGCATATGTCCTGAACCTCAGGACAAGGCTCAGGGAACTCATGGTCCTGGCCCAGGAGAACCTGGCAGAAGCCCAACAACAGAAAAAGGTGTGGTATGACAGGAATGCTCGCGCTAGAGTATGATGTAGGGCAGTAGGTGATGGTTCTCATTCCTGTCAGACACAAGTTGCAGGCAGCTTGGGAGGGGACTCTACAAGGTAGTAAGAAAGGTAAGTGATGTTAACTACATGGTGGAAGTGCTAGGCAAGTCGGCAGGGGCACAAAATGTACAATGTTAACATGATGAAACGTTATCATGATAGGGAGGCCCTTGTGCTGAGCATTTGCAGTGGATTGCAGGAGGAGTCTGAGGGAGATCTGGGCATTGATCTCCTCAGTGAGGCTCGGGCTGACACCTCGGTGGAAGGGGTAGCAATGTCCCAGCAGCTATCTCCTACCCAGGTTCGAGAAATACAAGCAGTGTTGCAGGAATTTGGGGATGTGTTCACTGGGAAACCAGGGTGCACCCACCTGGTGCAGCACCACGTGGATACAGGATCCCAAAGGCCTATCAGGCAGGCCCCTTATAGGGTGCCTGAGAGAGTCAAACAGACTCGGAGGGAGGAGGTACAGGAGATTTTGGAACTAGGGGTGATTCAAGAGTCCAACAGTCCCTGGGCCTCACCAGTAGTACTGGTGTGAAAGAAGGATAGCAGCACCAGGTTCTGTGTGGATTACAGGAAATTAAATAGTTACACAGAGTCAGATGCTTATCCCATGCCTAAGGCAGATGAGGCCCTAGAGCAGCTGGGTGGGGCTAAGTATCTTACAACCCCTGATCTTACCAAGGGTTACTGGAAGGTGCCCTTGACTCCCAGTGCTAGAGAGAAGTCAGCCTTTGTGACTACTTTTGGCTTGTATGAGTTCACAAAGATGCCCTTTGGGATGAAGAATGCCCCAGCAACTTTCCAGAGGCTGGTAGATGATATCTTAGCAGGAGGGTTTGCCCTTGCTTACATGGATGATATTGCTATCTACAGCCATCCCTGGCAAGAGCACCTTCAGCATGTCAGGGAGGTGCTGGGCAGACTACAGAGGGCAGGGTTGACCATTAAGCCGAGCAAATGTCAGGTGGGTATGGCAGAGGTCTCCTACCTAGGACATAGAGTGGGGAGTGGTAAGATAAAGCCAGAACCTGCCAAAGTGGAAGCTATTCAGGCATGGTTTGCACCTGTTACCAAAAAGCAGGTGAGGGCATTCTTGGGGACAGCAGGGTACTACAGAAAGTTCGTTCCCAGTTATAGTACCATAGCTGCTCCCCTCACAGACCTGACAAGGAAGAACAGGCCAGATAAGGTAGTGTGGACCCCAGCATGTGAGCAGGCATTTCGGAAGCTTAAGGAAGCTTTGGAAGGACCCCCTGTGTTAGCCAGTCCAGACTATAGCAAATAATTTGTTGTGCAGGTGGATGCTTCAAACTATGGGGTGGGGGTTGTACTTAGCCAGATTTCTTCAGAGGGAGAAGAACACCCAGTGGTTTATCTCAGTCGTAGGCTCCAACCAAGGGAGGAATGCTATGCAGCAGTAGAAAAGGAATGTCTAGCCATAGTGTGGGCAGTACAAAAACTGCAGCCTTATCTGTATGGAAGAAAATTCACTGTGATGACAGTTCACAACCCTCTAACATGGTTAAACAGAGCCAGTCAGCAAAATCCCAAGTTGCTATGATGGAGTCTGGGGTTGCAAGCATATGATATGTCAGTGCAGCACCACAGTGGGAGTAGTAATGCCAATGCAGATGGGCTCTCAAGACAGGGAATGGGGTGAGGTACACCCAGATAGACCTGACAATCTCAAGTGGTGTTTCTCAAGGGGCACTTGAAAAACTTGCTTGAGTGGGGGGGGGGTTGTGATGATTGGGGAGAGATGGGCGAAGGCTGCCAGCCTAGTCAAATAGAATTTGATATATAATTCCGGCATTTGTAAATAAATGTAAAATACAGACATGTTTTCTTGAATGTAAAGAATACTGTGAAATGTGGAACTGCAAAATATGTGACAAAATTGCAGTCTACTGGCCAAGTGAAGCATGTTGTACTCTTTCATGTTGGAATTCGGCTCCAGGGCAGCTGGATGAGGAGTTCATGCCCATTGTTTTAAGGCTAATGTTTATGACTAGAATTTAGATGTGGAAGGTGCCTTATTGCTCTGGTTTCTGCTAGCATATATATGTGAAATGTCTTGTATTGTTGTAAGTTTCTGAGGAGGTGTTAGTTTGCTAAATAATGCAGTTTGTGGCCTGAGAACTCAGACCAGGTGCTAAGATGATACAATATGAATACTGGGAAAACCTAAGTGTCAAAAATGATGTAATTTTGGGAGGGCTTTAGAGATGTTTGTTAGTAATGTTTAAATACTATTTCTCACAAGAGACTAAAAGCATTTTGACTTTGGACATCTAACTTACCAGCACACTCTGCCTTATGCTCACATGTAAGTTTTAGCACTGTGATTTCGTGTAGGAATAGTTAAAGCTAGTAAAGATTAATTAGGTATTTTTCTTTGAAATCAGACCTGTCTTTACTGTATTATTTTAAGTTTCTGTGTGATCTCTGAACTCTTGGATATCTCTGTGGTGTAGTAGTTTTGTCTTGTGTTTTAATTATTTATTATTATATATTTTTAAACCCTTCTACCTGTGGCTGATTTGTGTAGAGATAAGCTCTAGAGTACATTGCATATTTATAGAGGTTATTGTAATAGGCCACTCTAAGGTAAGCCTTGGCTGTTAGTCATACTATCATTGGATATTAATATTGCACAGTAATAATTGGACACCCTTTTAAGGGCCTTTTAGTAGCTGATATTATTAACTGGGTGGTGGCAGTAATTACTACCGCATAGTCTGGGTAAAGGGGCACAGTTGGAGAATCTGTGTTAGCCTTTCCCAGGAGTGTCTGTGAAGTTGTATAAATACTTATTTCAGTGTGTGTGTGTTGTGTCAGCTACTTGGCAGAGACACAAAGCACTAGTTGGACAGAGAGTGTACCGCAGGTTTTAGCTTGCCCAGTTAGGCTGAGACCTGGACCCTATAGCTGTGCCAGTGGGGAGTCCTGTTGGGGAACTGCTGAGCCAAGGAGCAACCAGCCGCAGACTGACTGTGATCTCTGTGCGCACTTAAGGGAAATTGTACTTTACTGTGTGTATTAGTTATCCTTTCCTCTTCTAGGAGACGACCACCCTGGTGTTAGTGGTGAGGATTGAGGCTCCTTGATTGCTGGGCCAGGGCACGGTTGTTACACTTATTACATTCTGTGTGATCACTTCCATTGCCCTCATAATACTTTTGCTTCCTTTTCCTTTGAAGGATTGAGGCATGATTGCTTGACAGAAGTTGCTTGATCACAATGAACTGAGAACATATTTCTTGTAAAATCCTCCTGTATATGAAAAAAAAATAAGCATGTTTGTTTTTATCGAGCATTTGGTGTGTGCTTGTGTGTGTCTGGGGGAGTGCTCCATAATGTCCACTTAAGTCCATGGTAGCGTGACAGTGGCGGAAGAGCTTTCATCAAAGCACACAACAGTCTCACTATTTGTTAAGAATTTATTTTTTTTGCTTTCTGATAACAGGTGATTTCGACCAGTTATGTTTGAGCAATTGGAACCTGATCAAAACTGGTCCTTGATCATCCAGAGGGCCATCATTTTGCATATACTATTTTTTTCCCCAATGCGGTTAGTGTTGCTGTCCCCTCGTATTGGTTTTTGCATGGAGATATGTTGTTTCTAGACCATCCTGTTTACCAAAAAAGTGCAGACATTTAAAAAATAGCTTATTTTGTTCACTACATTAAACCCTTCCTCCAGAAAAGCTGGGATCACCCTGAAGACATAATCCCGCCTCATTTATTAATCTGTTCCTTTCCTCACCTTTTTCCTGCAAGCCACCAGTTTTGCTCTTCCCTATTCCTTAAGTAGAGTTGACCTTATCTTGATAACTATTAGTCTTAGTAACTATTCGTAGCTAATAAAAATTAGGGACAAAGCATGGGAACACTGGCACCAAACGAAACCCCCCTCTGCTAGGCAATCCTTTCTTAAATTATGCAACAAGGTTAAAAAGCAAATAAAACAGATAAAGCCTTTTTCTGTCAGTCCATCCTAAACTCCTCCCAGCACAATCCTAAGCAATTCTGGTCAACAATAAACTCCAAACTCCACCCAGGAAAACTAAGCACACCCTCGCCTACCATCCCCTCTTCCTTCAGTAGTATAGCTGACTCTTTCAGCACACACTTCACTAAATCCATTCTATCACTAGCCAAACAACACTCTTCATCCACTATCCCCTTACACAAGCCCAGCCCTCCAACCCCTCTTTCACCTTCTCCACAGTACCCACCTCCTATATAAAAAGACTTTTGACAAAACTTAAACCCACAAAACTCGCAGCTGACAACTTTCCCTCAGAATACCTAAAAATAGCAGCTGACACCCTAGCCTATCCAATATCCATATTAATTAGCTGCTCCATATTAGAAAGCTATGTACCTATTCTGTGGAAAATTTCACACATTCCCCTACACAAAGGTGGCTCCTCCACTGACCTTTCCAATTACCGCCCCATTGCCATCCTTTCCCCACTTTCCAAGATCCTTGAGAACTGTATTAACTCTCAAGTACTAAACTGTCTCCTAGCTAATAATCTCCTCTCCAGAACCTAACATGGCTTCTAAGACATACTAATAGAATATTGGAATGTTTTGATGGTAGATCAGGATTCTATTGATATATTGGGTACAGGACCAAATTTTGTTTATAAAATGGGGAAAAATCTAAAAAGTATACTGGAAAGTGTTACTAGGGATTCTAGGACTGCTTGTAGTACCAAGCATACTACAAAATGTGGCAGTTGCAATCAATGTTATGCCATCAATGAAGATGAAGGTATTGTCTTGAATAACATCAACAAGACAAGAATTACCTTTAAACAGGGCAACTGCAATTCAAAGTTTATTATTTATTTAGCTAAATGTACAGTATGTTCTGGATACTATATAGGTAAAACCGAGAGGCATTTCAAAAAGCGGATATACGCACATTTATATAGTATCAGGACTAAGGACAATAACAATGCACTTTATAGACACAGAGTCAATGGGAATAGAACACACTTTTAAATTTTCCATTTTGGAAAATATAAAAATGGATCCTAGGCGAGGCGACATCAGAAATGTATTGGCTTATAAAGAAGTCTGGTGGCAATTATTAACTGATGCATGTACACCACCAGGTCTGAATGATCATATATCTATCAAACCACTTTTGTATAACAAATGACTGTAGTATTGGGTTGACAATGTACATAATACTTTAACATTTGCTGGATAGGATTTTATATTAAGAAATTGTGTTACAGTGTGTAAGTATACTTCTAACACACTAGTACTTTTTTATACACTAGTTTTTATATGTTTGGTTTATTTGTAAGGATGTGAGAACAAGGATATTTATTGAAAGTGTTTGATGTGATTTTTGATAATTTGTATTCAGAATGTTGCCACTTTAAGAGATTTGGCGCCAAATAGGTTATTTAAACAGTTGGATTTAGTGTTTGAATTGTTCTGATGAAGTTCACTTATGTGTGAGTGAAAGCACTTAACCTTTATTTTTAATAAATGGAATTTGTTTTTACTTTGAGTCTGTGGATACTATCAGTCGGATATTACTGAACATTTCATTCAACTGAGTGTGGCAGGTGCGTTCTGCAGTTAGTGGTGTTTTTTGCACTTAACTGTTGCCACTTTTGGAATCTTTCGAATTACCTTTTAGGCATTCCTGTTTATGGTTTGTGCCTCTGGACTATTTTTCATTAACTGGTGGTGTCTGCCTGTCTGTTTGTTTGGCATTGAAGAGGAAGACGGCAAGTCAGTTTGATGAGTTTCAGATAAGCGGATACAGGCGTTCTATTTCCGCATTTTTGTTAAAATTTGGTGTACAAAGAGCGCTTGCAACCACAAATACAGAGAAGAGGAAACATGCAAAATATTAGATTATTTTTGTCTGTGCTCACAAACTCCTTTTTTTCAAGACCGATAACACAGTTGTAACTATCTTTAGTGCGATACTCATCCTTTTTTTACTCAGCCGCTATATATAATATATATATATATATATATATATATATATATATGTATATGTATGTGTATATATATATATATATATATATATATATATATATATATATATATATATAAAGCTTCTATATCTGTCTATATATTCTACATTTGTTAATGATCTACACGCCATTGTCTCACACTACTCACCCAGACATTGCCATTCTGACAGAAACATGGCTTAAACCCCATATAAACGATATTGAGATTATTCCCACAGGCTACAATATTCTTAGGGTGACAGGAAAGGAGAAAGAGGTGGAGGAATAGCCATAATCTACAAAAATAATTCTCACACTTTGACTAATAGACAAATCTCCACCAAAATCTGACAATGCAGATATACTTCTATCCAAATTTCAGATTAATTCAAACAAGTACATCATAGTAATAGCCATCTATAGCCTACGAGGCAATAACCTCTCCACCTTAGAGCATATCTTTAGTTGTATAAGTAATACCATCACCCAAGAAACCATAATTATAGGAGACTTTAATATAGATTGGTATTCATGTAACTCCCCAACTCCTATTAGCCATATAAATTTCTACGGCTTCACACAAGTAATCCAGACCCCTACTAGAAAAAACAAAAAATCAAACATACTATCTTATAATGGGTACTCACTAAAAGATCCTCTCTCTCTCCCAACACTCTAATGTGTACCTGACAGCCTTTGTGACCAGATACCAACCTACCTACTTAGAAGACGTACAAATCCACTCAAACTCCCCAATAATCTTCAGATTCATAAACTGAAAAACTTCAGTCCCCAAACACTAATATCCACACTAAAATATGTAGATGGACTCCCCTAAGTACCTGTCCTCAGATTCAGCTGTAGAGTACTTCAGTGAAACCTTCCTTACAATCTTTGATAATATTGCATCAACCAGGTTAATTTGTACCAAAGCAAACTTCACTCCATGGCTTACTAAAGAAACTAAAACTCTCCTTAAACAAAGGGACAAAGCTTGGCACCTTTGGTACACCTAACGAATCCTATCCAAATCGCCTAGAATTTCAAAAACTCAGAAATAAAGCAAAATCCCAAATAAAACAAGATAAAATAAATTATTACACCAACTTACAATAGAAACATCATAAAAGCCCTCAGAAAATTTGGTCAGCAGTTAACAAGATACTTAAACTAGGGCATTTGACAACCCCATTCTCAACCTCTCCCAATAATCTTACTAGCGCTGCAGAACCATTTAATATACATTTTACTGAAAGCATTCTAAAACTCACAGGAAAACAGTTTCCCCGTCAATCAAATATACCCACAGGTAAAAACAAAAACAATAATGCCTTCTCTTTCCAACCCCATCCCTTTTTCTACTATCCCAAAACTCCTAAAAAAAAAACTAAAGCCCATTACAATAGCAGCCAACAAGCTCCCAGCTAACTTCCTCAGAATAGTAGCTGATGCAATCACATACCCTGTCACCATTCTCCTCAATCATTCCATTTCTGAAAAATACATACAGCACATCTGGAAAATATTACATATAATACCTCTACATGAAGGGGTAACCTCTACTGAACTTTAAATTACGGACCCATAGCCATTCCATCTCCACTGTCATAGATCCTTGAAAAATGTATTCATTCTCATTTTCTGCACTGTATCTCAACTAACAATTTACTATCCATATCCCAACATGGATTTAGACCCAGTCCTAGCACCACAACAGCCCTCCTGAACTTTACCGATCCCATTAATCAGCACAGAAATAAAGGAAATCTAATCTCAGCAGTTTTCCTAGACCTGTCTAAAGCTTTTTATACTGTATTGCATCCCAAGTCACTATCTACTCTCACAGACCTAAAACTTAGTCCCTCTGCCGTTAACTGGTTCCATAGCTATCTAAAAGGACACCAATAAGCAGGGAAATGGTTGCAAGACCTCTCCTCCTTCTTCCCTGTCACATTAGGAGTACCACAAGGATCCATACTAGGTCCCCTTGTATTCATTATATTTACCAGTAACCTTAGTACTGATATATCTTCAGCCACCTTGATGGTAAACAAATGCAAATAAATAAATATATTAGAAATTTCACTGAAACTCTCAGCTTCTTTGCTCAAAAATCGGGGACAAAACCAAAAATAACTGTGGGTAGAGGCTCAAAATCAGGGATAGTTTTTTAAATAATGCTTCAGTCTACTTAGAAAGTTAGTAGAACTTGTTTTGCGTCAACAGGAATTTTCTGAAGAATAAGCAAAAAATTCTGTCTGGCATTGTTTACTGACTGTAATCTTCAATGATTTACCAGGAACTTCAGTATTTTATGAGGGATAGCAAAATATAAGATAAAAATAGATAAATTTAAAGATATCCTGTAAAATCGGGGACAGTTGAGAGTTATGTGCAGAAGTATCAGAAATAAACTGGCATATGTATTCATGCATGTTAAACTGGCATCTGTATTCTGGACCATGAGTTACACATGGTCCAGTGTTCTTCATTATCACTGGTTTGCCTACACCAGAGAATGGATGCCCCCCCGTTGTAGAAGGAAGTAGCAGTCCACAAAAATCATAAAAATTGATTGGCCAAAGAAGAGCGATAAAGACGATATAGTGGAATATTAAGGATAAAAACAATTATGTATTGTTACTATTATGTAAAAAGCCCAGAATTTCCAGACACAAGATATACAAAACGATTAAGAGAGAAATTAGAGGAAAGAAAAACACTTTTGCAGGAAAAACTGTCAGAAGCTTCAAATAAAAATTTGTGTTCATTATTGCAACAAATTTTTGAAAAACAGTATATAGATCAAGAAACTTAGATCTGTTTGGAAAAAGAAGCATCTGAGAAGGTGCTAAAATATAAACAAAAAAACCTAGAAATATTTGAAAAATATAAAAAAGAAATAATTGACATGGGAAAGAGTTATTTGATATGGTGCAATATTTATGCAAAGGAGAAAGCCAAGATAACTAATATGGAAAATGTCACAATAAAAAATTAATATCACAAAGATGTAATGTGGAAAAGCAGATTAGTAAAGCAGCAGTTAAAGAAATAGAAGTTGAAGTTATGGAGTGCCTGTGAAGTGAAAGATTTAATGTAGAAGGTCTAACCACTACATCACAGCATGATGGAGAGAGTCCCCAGAATAAGGAAAAGAAGAAGACCAGGAGACATGTGGAGAAGAAATTTGGACAGGGGAAAGGAAAATAGATTTCATTTGGTGTAATATTTATGCAAAGGAGAAAGCAAAATTAACCAATACAAAAAGAGCAGCACCAAAGATATTTGAAGAGAAATACAGGCAAAGGAATCTGGATATGGAAAACTTTACAATACAAAAAATAAGAAGACTAAGAGGAAAAGTAGAAAAAGAGATGAGCAATGGAGAAGTCAAAGAAATAGAAATTGAGGTTATGGAGCAGCTGCACAGAGAGGGATTCAGTGTAGAAAATCGAATGCAGAAAGCACCACAACAGGATAGAACAATGGGTATCCAAATTAAGGGGAAACCAGTGGAACAGGAAGCAACTGGTCAGGTGCCATATCAAGATATTTTGGAGCCTTCGATAGGAAACCAGTATAAACGTTCACTTGAAGGTAGACAGCAAGGAAAGGAACATGAAACTGTGTAAACTCTGATGCAGTCAATGTTGAGGAGTGATAGGCCAGTGAGTTCCCATATGGCAGAGCAACAAATTACATAGGATGAAATTGAAGAGAATGTGTCACAGGAAGATGCTATATAACCTTCTATAGTATGCCTGCAGGAAAAGGAAAACAAGGGATGTGCCCCCATTTAGGAAGAAAATGAGCTAAGAGAAGAGTTGCTTGATTTAATGGACATGGATAGATATATTAAGATCAATGAGAGAGAGAGAGACTGCAGAAGATCAAAAAAAACCCCAAAAAGTAAGATGTCTGATAAAAACAAATGAATGCATTAATTAGGACTGTCCATAGAGATCCATTTGATATAACTGAAGTAAACAGGATGTATTACTGTGCTGCTAAATTAAAAATTGATAAAGTTCTACCACAAGATGACAGGGTAGTGAGGGAAAGGAAGGGGAGAAATTGAATACCATCAGGGAAGTATGGAACAGAGAAAACTATAAAGCAATTAAGACAAGAAGTGTCACTGTTAGAAGAATATAGAAGGTGAGAATAGATCAACAAAAATACTAAGAAAGATAGATGTGATTAAAGCAATGCACAGTATTAGAACAGACCAGGATCTATCATGTACTATCGCAAATAAACTAAAAATTTCAGCACAGGATACACATATAAATATAAGGGAAACGTACAAAATAAGCAATTTATTGATGATCCAAAAAGGTTTTTTAGAGAATTGAGAAATAAGGTAAAAGGAATTGAAAGACGGCTAAAAAAAGAGGAAGTAGATACATTTTGGAGAAGTATCTATGAAGATCCTGTGGAACATAACAAAGATGCTAAATGGATAGAAGAAGTAAAAGAAAAAATAAGAAGTTTAAAGGTGCATGATATGAAATGGGATGAAACAACAGCCAGAAAGAGTTGAGAAAAGCCTCTTGTTGGAAAACCCCAAGCCTAGATGTAGTACCCAATTTTGATTAAAAGTATTAACATCTTTGCACAGGGATTTAGCCATGAGTAAGAACTAATGTGAAATTGTTCAATCTCACCGTTTGTTCTTACACACGGGTTCGGAGCCGATCCTCGGCTCCGAGTCGGCCGCATCACTAGCTCTGCATCTTCAAGAAAGCTCGAGGCACAGTAATATCCCATGATCCTCAGGTGCTAACCCTCAGATCTAGTTTGCCGCTAGCAGCAGATCGCATTGAGAGGCTCGGGCCAGTATATTTTTTTCTACTTTTCTTAATATATAGTTCTCTTTCTACAGATTTATACTCATTTTTTAGTGTTTTAAATAAATATTATAATATAGGTTTATTTAGACTAGTTTAGTTAGTTTAAAAATTCTTTAGTTAAGGCCTTCGGGTTTTTTCTGTCAGGACTGACAGTATTTAAAAAAAAAAAAAAAAATTTTTTTGCCTTTAACTTCTTCATTTCTATTATATATATATCATAGTGTGCTGTGTGTTTTACATTTATATATATATATTACATTTAAATTGTATTGTTATTATTACACTTAACATTATATAGGGATTTTTTCTTAAGTGTGCTGTGTTTTTTGGATTTTTCCCTTTACTTCAAAATGTCAGAAAAGACCAAATCTGGTTTTAAAAGGTGTCAGTGCTGACAGAAGATGTCCATTACTGACAGCCACTCATCCTGCGTCTACTGTCTTGGCCCTCTCCACTTGCAGGAAGACTGTTCCATTTGTCATTCCTTTAGTGGGAGGGTCATGCTGGAAAGACGCAGGAAGTTGGTTGACAGAGGGTTGCTTAAACCCAAATTTCAGGAGGCCCTGGACAAGGCTGAACAGGTATCCAAGTCTTCGAAGGGGTCGAAGTCTTCAAGAGTGTCGGAGCCCAAGTCATCGGCTCCGAGCACCTCTTTTCAGATTCGGACGCCGGCTCCTATGACTTCGGTGCCAGGTGTCGAGAGTTTATCTCTGCACGAGGCTCAGGTCTTGGAGCCGGTATCAGAGGTACCACCGTCTGCTATCCTTCGCTCGGTGACTGCTTCGATCCCTTCGACCCGTTCTTCGAGGCCCCTTTCCGACTCCGATGTGGACCGAGTGGTACAGAAGCTTATGGAGAACTCGGCTTTGTCCAAATTAATCGAGGTTTCGTCCCAGCTGGTTTCGAAACTCGAAACTATTCCTGTTCCCTCAACACTTCCTCCTCTGTGACCCGTTGAGTCATCGGAGTTAGGAGTCGAAGATCCGATGACTGTAGAACCGTCGGTGCCGAAGCCTCCAGTAGTGCTATCGGCTCCGTTGACCTCTACTCCTTCGGAACCACCCGGAGAGTCTCGGAGCCAAAGATCTTTCCTAGGTTCTGGGGGGATAGTCGAACCGAGATATCGGTTCCGACTCTTCCCCTCGGTGCCTCGGCTCAGATCAGTTCGGATCCATCCTCGGTGTTGGAGCCCGTGGTTCCGATTCCGGAGAAACGACCTCCTTCTTCGGATTGGGTCAGATCTTTGGGTCGGGGCACCGGTGCCTTTGACATCATGAGGAAGGTCTTGTCTGATTAGACACATACTTCATCAGTATCTTCGTCTCCTTCCCCAAAAGGTCCGCGTTCTGCTTCTGTGCCTTTGGCTCCTACCAAGCGTCGAGACCCAATGCCTCAGAAGTCCCCACAGAGTGACTCTGGTTCCTCAGATGCATCCCCGGAAGCTCCCGCTGAGGATGTTCCGAGGAAACGACTGTGCAAGAGGAGGCACATAGATTCCCCCCAGGAATCTCTCACATCTGATACCGATTTAGATGAAACAGAAGGGTCCCCACGGTCCCCCTCTGAGGATGTCTCATTTGCAGACATTTTGGAAATCCTGAAACAAAGGGGGGACTGGCAAGCCCTTACCCCTTCTGTGGATGAATCGGTTTTACTGAAGGCATTTGGGACTCAACCTTCTACCTCCTGGATGACTCCGCCATTTGACGATCTCATGGATCTAATAGCCCGGAGGGCTTGGGTAACACCCGATACAGTGGAACCAGTCCCTCGTAAACCAAATAAATACATGACGGCCCCCCAGGACAAATCTTATCTTACAAAAGGGGTTCCCGTAGATACTATGGTGGTGGCAGCGGCCACTAAGAAAGAGATGTCTGAATCATCTTCCTCTGTCCATCCTCCTAATAAGGATTCTAGGACAATGGACAGATATTTGAAGTGCATATTTAGTTCGGTGACTTTTTCCATCTGATCGCTCAACTACCTTACGCATTTCACGCATTTACAGAGAGATCTCATTAAGGAACTGGGAGATACTCTCCAGGGACATACAGATGCTGCTGTTGCCGAGAAAGTGACAGCGCAACTTAACACCCTAAATTCCATAGTCAACTCGTCCATGAGGCTGATTTCATACGCAGCCGAAGGGTCGAGTAGAGCGGCAGCTTCAGCGATCGCCCAGAGAAGGCAATCCTGGTTGCGCTTATGCTCCTTTGCGGAAGCCTTTAAGTCTTCCTTTGCCAATGCCCCCTTTGATGGTGCCTCCTTGTTTGGGCCCAAAGTAAAGGAGACTCTCACGAGGTGTGAACAAGAAGGGAAGACCCTGTCTGCCGTAGGGGTCCGTTTTTCCGTCCCATCTAGACCCTACCTTAAAGGGCAACGAGGAGGAAAAATGTGGTTCAGAAAGACTCAGGGATCTTTTCAGCACACCCAGAGTGATGCCCCCTCCAGAGGCAGAGGAGGGGGAAGAAACGGAAGACGCCGCCCAGCCGGCAGAGGGGGTCCGCAAAATCAGGGCGACAGAGAGACTTTCTCTGGAAAGCCCTTCCAGCACTGCTGAGTGCAGGCCCAGCTGTCCTACTCTGGAGGCAGTCGGAGGTCGCTTGGCTTTATACCCAGAGGCCTGGCTAAATCTTACATCAGATTCCTGGGTAAAAAGCATAGTTACCAGAGGCTACAACATTCCCTTCATCAAAATGCCACCCAACTCCAAAAAACTCCCAGACGTTCCACCCAGTCTGCGAGACCAGGCAACCATAGAGATAGGAAGGTTGCTCGAAAACAGAGTCATCCAACCAGTCCCGGCGGACCAAATAGGATCCGGAACTTACTCAAGGTTCTTTTTAGTTCCAAAGAAAACAGGGGACTGGAGGCCAATTTTAGACCTCAGCAAGTTAAATACCTTTGTGAAAAAGGAAAAGTTCCGGATGGTCACGCTACAGTCAATCCTCCCTTTTCTGCAGAAGGGCGACTGGATGTGCTCTATAGATCTCAAAGACGCATACTACCATATCAAGATAGCCAGGGCGTCCAGAGATCACCTGCGCTTCCGGCTGGGAGCCAGTCATTTCCAGTTTCGCGCTCTGCCCTTTGGTCTCACCTCAGCCCCCAGGGTGTTCACCAAATGCATGGCAGTAGTAGCGTCTCACTTGAGACAAAGGGGATTCCGGGTGTTTCCTTATCTAGACGACTGGCTCCTATCCGCCACCACCGAGTATCGTCTTCTACAAGCCAGGGATTTACACCATCAGTCTTTGCTCTTCACTAGGCATAACGGTGAATTTTGGAAAATTTGTCTTATCGCCGTCACAGTGTATCTTATTTATAGGAGCACAGCTAGACACCTCCCTGGCACAAGTTACTCTCCCCCCACCAAGAGTATCAGACCCCAGGCAGAAAATTTCGCTCCTTCTACACAGCAAGAGAGTCCCTGCACGACAAACATTGAGTGCTAGGCTTGATGGCAGCCTCCCTTATTGTAGTTCCTTTAGGCAAGATGCACATGAGGATTCTTCAATGGATGCTATTTGCCCAGTGGTCGTATCAACAACTTCCACTGTCTCACGAAATCTTGATCACGAATTCTTGCAAGAAGGATCTCTTGTGGTGGATACACAGTCAAGAGCTGACACTAGGACAACCATTTGTATTACCCAGTCTGGTAGCAACTCTAGCCATGGACACTTCCCTGATAGGGTGGGGGGGATTCTTTCAGGGACAAACAGTCCAAGATCAATGGTCCAACTTGGAGTACAATCTGCACATCAATGTTCTAGAGCTAAGGGCAGTGTTTCTAGTGTTGCAACACTTTCATAAGTCCTTACCTCAGGGCACAGTGACAGTTCAGACAGGCAATATGTCAGTGGTCTGGTACATAAACAAGCAGGGGGGAACCAGATCTTACCCGTTATGCAGAGAGGCCCTCAGAATTTGGCAATGGGCAAAGTCCACTGGACGCTTTCTGATAGCAATGCACATCCCGGGGACTTCCAACGTAATCGCGGACAGGTTGAGCAGAGCCATCCTGTTCCCTCACGAGTGGTCCCTCAAACCTCAAGTGGCGGAAGAGATCTTCCGCAGATGGGGCCAGCCTTGCTGCGACCTGTTTGCATCCCCATTGAATGCCAAATGCAGAAGCTACTTTGCCCTGTTACTCCCTCCAGGGGTGTCCCCAGGGGCACTGGTATCTGATTGGCCCCGGTCTCCTTTACGCTTTTCCTCCTGTTCCACTAATTCCCAGGGTCATAACATATGTTGTCCTATACCAGACAGCAGGCCTCGCCACGACCAGAAAAGTCGTGGTCCCGGCTGATGTCGCATTTCTTCATTTCGTCAGGGAGCTGAGCTACACAACATATCGGCCCGCGCATTTTTCTTCATTCTTTTTCTGCCGCGGTTGGTGTCAAGAGCAGAAGCGTTCGCAAGTGCCGGTCGGTCAGCTCCTGTATTCTTGATCGAAGTCATCAAAAAAACTAATACCCCGTTGAGACCTTTTCTTGCCCTCAGCCGATGTCAACAATTGTCTTTCTTGTGGTAAACAAATACCTCATCTTCCTTGCCTGTCTAGAGAACCTTCTGTCTTAGGCCTGTGTAGCCGGTGTGCGGCAACAGGCGCGCGGTTCAAGCGCCCGTTCAGTCGGCTGAAGAAGATTAGGCGGGAAGGATTGCTGGCTCCTTTGCCCGTTGGAGCTTCCGACGCCATGCCCTCCCAAGCGAAGACCGGAACAACATCTTGACACGCAGACCGCACCGACTCCGACAAAACCTACACTCCTTAAACCGACTACATGAGTGCTCCCTTTTCCACTGCTTTTTTTCGAACCCGAAGCGTGCAATAAACATTACTTCCGGACGGATATCACCCCGGCGCCAGTTTTTGATTTTCCTCGGGACTTCGGATACGAGAAATGCCGAGACCAGATATCTGTAGATAAGGTCACTCCTGCCAGCGTGCCTGTGCGCCTCCTATGGCCATGTCTATTAAGGCCTACACACTAGCTGGGCCTTAAGCAAGACCAAGCATCTTTCTCTTAAAACCTTACCTCAGCCCTTACTCAGAGACACAGATTGTGACTATGGCTGCTGCTTAGTGTACTATGATTAGGGTTCCCCAGCCCATCCTGAGAGAGGATCCCAGCCTCCTTCTGATAAAGGACTCTCTCCTCTGATGGCCAGGAAGAGCTCTTCCAGACCTATGAGGAGGACGGATGCAGAGATCTCCCCCTCGCCCCCTCCCTCCTGAGGATATTTCTTTGGGGGGAAGTTCTGCACCATGAGGGAACATTTCAAGTGGCAAGGCCAGGAATATTCTGATTCTATTCATATGATGCACTGGAATGGTCAGGGGCAGCAGGCACGACAGGGTAGACATGCATGGTTGCTTACTCTACCAGATCATGCATGTAAAAGGCAAAACTTTGCATGCACCTTTGGGAAAAAACTTTTTTTTTACTTTAATGCTAAGGATGTGTTTAAAGTCCATCGAGGAAAAAGCAAATCAGTTCAGGCGGTGAAAAGATTTCTTCCTTCAGGTTCGATTCAGTAGTAGGAATTGGCCTTCAAAAACTGTCCTTTCCTAATCTGAAAAAATTTCAAAGGGTATGGTCAGCACAGCAACAACTTAGAGACAACCATATACCGGCTCATTCCATGCCTAACAAGGAATTCCTATGAGGAGCCACCATTAGCCAGGCAAACACAGGTATGTCATCAAAAACCAGATAACACAGACCATGACCACAGGCAAAATCACTGAGCCTAATTCAGTTACAATCCCAGTTTGTTGTTTCGAAAGAAGACAATGTGCTGGCCGGACAAGCTAAGCAGGAATTTACCACATCCTGCAGTGGAGGTTACATCGAAGATCTTCACACAGCTCACGCCTCACCTCAACCATTATCTATCAAAAAAAATTCTCAAGGACATACCATCCACAAGCTTGGAAAATAGATGCTCTCTCATTCAACTGGAACTCCAGTGCATCCAAACCTTCAGACACTGCAGCTAACAGCCTGGGAGATCCATGAATAATCTCATCCTATCTCTCTCCAAGGAAGTTCAGCGGATACCAACAGAGCAGCAAAATGATCAGCATTTGGGAATACCTGCAAGGGACATGATGCATCATTATTGAACATCCACCACTCATGGAATATTTGGCAGATATGCTAAAGAATGGACTCTCCTTTCTTTCCATAAAGATACATGCATGCATGTTTCAGCTAGATATAAAACTGATCCGCCTGTCTTTTCACATCCTTTTCCTTTGCCGAGGTTCCAGGGAGAGTCAGAAACATTAAACCCAAAGAAAGGCTCCAGTGCCAGCCTGGGACCTCAATTTGGCAATACCACCGTTCATAATTTTCCACAGAGACAGGGTTTCATGAATCCTGAGAATAAGAGAATAAGGACATACAGAGGACTACACGAGACAAGACGACAGAATACTACTGGACAGAAACCAAGACCAAGAAAGTCCTGACCAACTTTTTAGCTGTAGCCCCTGCAGTCCAAGGAAAAAAACAATATTTCAAAGACTTATTTCAAAATGGATTGGATTGCATCAGAGATTGTTATATTATTCATTTGGAAACTGTGTTCAATAATGTCCCACCGACCACATCACCCCAGCCTACTCTACACAGCATTCTTAGAGGGTGCCTACTAAGGACATTCTAGAAGCTGCTACCGTCTGTAATCCTTTGTCTTCCAATTTGATTTCAGCCTTCCTTGGAGGGAGGCACCTGGCATCTGGGGCAGAAACACTGAAGAAAATGGCGGTTTTTGCAGAAAGCCAAACGTCTGGACAGGACCATAATACTAATAGCCCCATTCTGGCCTCAACAAATCTGGTTTCCCTTCCTTCAATCTCATCAAGTGGAGGAACCATGGATGCTGGACCCAGAGCCAGACCTGTTGACGCATTCGTTGGGAGTTCCTCACACATTTCTCAAGTCCCTCAAACTGACAGCTTGGCTGCTCCGCTTCCCATCTTAGCCAGGTCGGAGTTACTATCCCCTGCAGTACAACAAATTATTGTATCTTCTCACAAACCATCTACAAGGAAATTGTACAACAGCAAATGGAACCGTTTTGCGCACTGGGCCTCCAAACAAGGTATAGATCCATTCGGGGCTCCAGTACACAAGATACTAGATTTTCTTACCACACTTTTTCAAGAAGGAGCATCAACATCCACTATAAGGGTTCAACTGGCGGCTATATCCAATTTTCATATTGGCCGTGAAGATGGTTCTCTTATGTCCCACAGACTGTGTAAAGCTTTCATGAAAGGTACCTTTCACCTCCGTCCCCCCTTTCGTAATCCAATAGCACCTTGGAATCTTAATCTCATGCTGTCACAACTCATGTTGCCCCCTTTTGAACCAGCAGCCACAACTCCGTTAAAATTCCTTTCGTGGAAAACACTTTTTCTGGTTGCCATCACTTGTGCCAGGAGAGTTTCAGAGCTACAGGCTCTATCTATCTGACCCCCGTACATGATTTTTCATCCAGATAGAGTAACCTTGCGCACCAATCCGTCCTTCCTTCCGAAGGTTTGTTCGATTCAGAACATCAATCAATCTATCGAACTACCTACCTTCTTTAAAAATCATTCCAATAAGTTAGAATACACATTGCACAAATTGGACGTTCACAGGCAACTAAGATTTTACTTACATAGGACAAAAGAGTACAGAAAGTCAGATCAACTATTTGTCTCATATGCTGACCAAAGGAAAGAACAGGCAGTAACGAAGGTTACCTTATCCAAATGGCTCTCAGATTGCATAAATTTTGTATATGGTGAATCGAAACAGCAACTCCCTTTCAAACCCAGAGCTCATTCTACAAGGGCGATCGCTGCCTCTTCAGCCCATACCGCTCGTTTGCCTTTAGATACCATTTGTGCAGCGGCAACTTGGGCAAAACCACATACTTTTATCGCCCACTATAAACTAGACAAAGCTCCAGGGACAGGCGATTTGGTTCCACTTACTCAGGAATGTTCTCCTTGAGCCACCCAGGAAAAAGGAGCTAGGGGCGCTACCCGTGTGTAAGAACAAGCGAGATTGAACAATTTCACATTAAGTTATGTTCTTACCATAACGTTCCATGTGAATTGTTCATCTCGCCTTTGTTCTTACATTCCCCCCCTCCATCCCCCGTCCTGCGGTCTGGGAGAACAGTTTCAACTGAATTCCTTTTCAGCCTTTTCTAGATATGGTTAGCATATTACTGTACATTAGTAATGGCATCTTTTCTCCTCTATTTGACAGTAGGGTTCCAGACACTGTGTAGTATCTGTTTATAAGTGTTCTAGACACAGTTCTAAAAGGGATTCTTCTGGTATAGCAAACTAGATCTGAGGGTTAGCACCTGAGGATCATGGGATATTACTGTGCCTCGAGCTTTCTCGAAGATGTGGAGCTAGTGATGCGGCTGACTCGGAGCCGAGGATCGGCTCCGAACCCGTGTGTAAGAACAAAGGCGAGATGAACAATTCACATGGAACGTTATGGTAAGAACATAACTTCTTATTTATATGCCACCCCGAACAGACACTACACTGGCTAATAACAGGCAAAACAATGCTCTTACTTAAGATTGAACCTGCATGCTACCCTAAAAATTATAGACCAATAACTTGCCTTCTGATGACGTATAAATTATACATATCCAACAGAGTTTATAGTCATTTAGAAGAAAACTCAATTATGGCAGTAGAACAAAAGGGCAATAAAAGAAAGTCATATGGAACAAAGGATCATTTCTTGTTAAATAAAGTTATAGTGGAGAACTGTAAAAAGGGGAAGAATCTAAGTATGGCATGGATTGACTACAAAAAAGCATTTGATAGTATCCCACATTCATGGATAAAAAGAGTGCTTAAAATATATAAGATACACCCTACACTGACATTACAGTAACCGTGAAACAATGGCAGACCACTTTGCAATTAAGCCATGATAAAGGACAGATTATTATCCCAGGGATATAAATTCAAAGTTTGATATTTCAAGGTGACTCTTTGTCACTGTTGCTATTCTGCCTTGCCATTAATCCATTAAGCTGTTTACGTAACAGCTTAGGCCATGGCTACAACTTGGCTCTTAGAAAACAACAAAGTCTAATGACTTTTCATCTTCTCTTTGTCGATGGTTTAAAACTGTATATCTCATGAGATGATTAACTGAAAGCACAGCTGAAGGTTATCAAAACTGTTTCAGATGATGATAGAATGTCATTTGGTCTTGATAAATGTGCAAAAGCAACCTTTAAAAAAGGTAAACTGCAGCACCAGGAAAATGTCAGTTTGGGACAAGAATGTGATATAAAAGAACCTGAGCAAGTAGGAGTGTATATAAATACTTGGGAACTGATGAAGGATCAACAATAAAACATGATGGAATGCAAATAAAACACAGTAAGGAATACTTTAGAAGACTTAAATTAATCATGAGAACATCATTAAGATCTAGGAACAAGATCCAAGTTAAAAATCAGTTTGCTCTTCCTGTCCTAACGTACAGTTTTGGAGTGATTGACTGGCCCCAAAAAGTGTTGGATAGATTAGATATCAAAAAAGAAGGATGCTTCATGCTCACCAAATGATTTATAAAAATCGGTGTATACCAAGATTATATATTCCCCTGTTCCAAAGGATGGATGGGCTTCCTTGAAATTGATTAGGTTTACTATGAAAATTTCAAACCGTACTCCATCGACTGTGCTATCGTCGAACATGGAAGTTCGAAAACGGTAATATCGATGTCAAAAAAACAATCTAGGAATGGGTTTTAACATGGGTCGAGGTAGGTGTTCAGTATTCCGAACTACAAACATTTCCCCTACCTCGACCCTTGTTGAAACCCGTTCCTAGATTGTTTTTTTGACATTGATATTACCATTTTCGAACTTCCGTGTTCAACGATAATACAGTCGACAGAGTACGGTTCGAAATTTTGATAGTAAACCAATTGATTACATGTATAGATCTGCAATCGTGGGACTCAACACACACATACTGACTTCACAAGATCCAAATGTAGTGAAAATTTTGAAACATGAGGAGAATAAATCTAAGATGACTTCCCTGCTTAATTTAGCAGAAGCATATCAACGTCAAGCAGGAATGGAAATCTGGAAATCAAACCAGAAGTAGATAAAAACCAGGCAGCAACTGAATGTGCCAAAAAACAAAACCAAAAATATAAAGTGAAGGACCAGATGAGAAGGCAAGTAATGTGGAAAAAACATGAATATAGTTGCAAGTATAGTAAACTTCTGGAAGAGCCTCATGTTGATCAAGAACGAACGCAAGAATGGTTAAGGAGAGGCAAATTCAAACCAAGAAATGAAAGGTTAATATTGGCAGCCCAAGATAGTGGGCTGTGTACACGCTGGTTTACAAAGTCCGTTGGACATGTGGAAGAAACAGTCAAATGTAGGTTTTGTAAAACTGAATTGGAAACGGTCATACACCTTGTTGCTGGTTGCGACACACTAATTGCAGAAGGACTGTATACCGAAAGGCATAATAATGTGGTGAGACTGTTGCACTTTGGTTTGTGCAAACATTATGATATTGAAGTGGCTGAAAAACACTGGAAATGAGCCACAAAGCATCATAGAAAATGATGAAGTTTATATCACATGGGATCGCCCATTACCAACATTTCAAAAGCTAAATCCTAGAAAACCGGATATAGTGGTCCAAGAAAAGAAGACAAAAGTAGCATTGATCATTGAAATCACCACACCCAGTGACTATAGTGTCTTGCGTACAGAAAGACACAAAGTCATAAAATACCAGGATCTGCAGGCAGAAATGAGAGCAATGTGGACGAAAGATACCCGACAGTTCCAATAGTAGTAGGAGGAATGGGTCTTATAAAAAAGAACCTGCAAGCGTATTTAGATATATTAGCAATACATGTAACTCTGTACGAATTGCAGGAGTCATTACTGGGCACATTGCGGGTGCTGTATAGAGCACTTCTAGCTGACATTGAATATTGAAATAATACTCATTTCATGAACTTTTATCGTACTTTGACTTAAGAATAGGTTCCATTGCCATCATGGTATTAGAAACCCAAAAGATTTGGAGAAATAAAAAAAAAAAAAAGAGAGAGAGAGAAAGGAGTGGAAGTAAGTGGGATCACCCACAACTGTATCACTTTGCACGGTAGATGCAGGAGCAGTACTTAAAGAACACAAGGCTTTAAATTGTAAATTGGAGATTGGCAGAGCCATGGCTCCATGGATGAGAATGTGTGTGCATGCATGCTTACATGCAAGTAGTACACCATTGCATGCTGCCTCTGAGGAGTTGTAAATGTATGAACAAAAACATGCAGTCAGGCCACATTGTGATGATCTGCTTGACACTTACTTCATCCATGGTTTGAGGGTAGTGCTAACCCAAGTAGTCAAGAAGTTATTTTTGCTGGAAAGGAGAGCTCCACCAGGGTATGGCCTAGTAAGCATGGAAACCAGATGAAGGACAAATCATGGATGATCAAGTTAGGGTCTTCTGTGTTGGCAGTAGAGCACTCTTAAAAATGGTAAAAAAAATACAGTGATGTACTCATCTTCTCGACATAAACAACCCCTTAGAGTAGTCACTTGCAGAGAGCTGTCACATATAGTTCAGTCGTTTCTCCCAGATCTCCTATCTCTGGCTGCTAACGTTTATTATGACCTCCCCTTTCCTGCCACCTGTGCAGCTGAGTATGGGATCAACTAATTAAAAAAATGCTTTCAATTTAATGTGGGTTACTGTAGTCATTTTTATGTTATATACCTTATCCACACATCAACTGGCCATTAAGAGCACTTTGCAACAAAACTCAGATGCCACATTTTCTTCATTTTATTTTTTCACTTAGTTGCATATTTCCACATTGCCATGGCATCCATATTGTTGAAATATCTCCTAAGAGTGTCTCTGTTAGTTTGACTTTTTGCTTTTATCTACCTTGTTTTTGGTTACCCTTCAGCCCTCAGCAGTAAGAATTGTTACCATCTCCTTCCAGTAGTGTCTTGCATCTAGTTCTTCTGCCAAACCACTACATCTCATGTGCTGCCCCTACCTCATGCATTTACTGTCTGAATGCACTGTTACTCTCGGGATCTATGTTTTATCATACTAGGGTACAGTAACTAGTGAGTTATTACCACTTCTTACCATACACTTCCACAATACTCCCCAGCAACTGTTTGCTTAGTGTAGGAAACTTACTGTCCTTCAAAATTTTTTTTTTATAGCTGTTTACATCCCTTGCAGCTATTTTTCATTTTGACCACCTGAATTTAGTGAAAAATCCCAATCTTCTTTCTTCTGAGTTTCCCACTGATTTGGCTTTCTTTCTTCTCCATAATGACTGATGGCTACTGACTGCAATAATCTTCTGACCATGCATTACAGTACCCTATATGGACTGCGATGATCTGCTGGCCGTGTGTTACAGTACCCTGTACTGACTGCGATGATCTGCTGGCCGTGCCTTAAAGTACCCTGTACTGACTGCGATGATTTACTGGATGTGTGTTACGGTACCCTGTACTGACTGCGATGATCTGCTGGCTGTGTGTTACAGTACCCTGTACTAATTGCGATGATCTGCTGGCCGTGTGTTACAGTACCCTGTACTGACTGCGATGATCTGCTGGCTGTGTGTTACAGTACCCTGTACTGACTGCGATGATCTGCTGGCCGTGTGTTACAGTACCCTGTACTGACTGCGATGATCTGCTGGCCGTGTGTTACAGTACCCTGTACTGACTGCGATTATCTGCTGGCCTTGCGTTACAGTACACTATTCTGACCGTGATGATCTTCTGGCCGTGCGTTACAGTACCCTCCATCTCTTCACTCTGGGAAATCTGACTCTACATTACTATAATTTTCTTCATTACAGTTCCTTTTGAGGAAACCATGCCTGTTGGCCTTTTTGTTTCTAATATCACACATTCCAATATTTCTATCATTACAGCAAAGTTATAGGATTATATTAACATCTGTTTTGCTGTTTGTACTCTCTAAACATTCATACACCAGATTGTTCATTTTCTAGTAGATCTTTGAGATGCAAAATATAAAAATATATCCTAGGATCACACAGGAGTTTAATGGGTGGATGGGGGGTGCCATGTAATTCAGTTTTGGAATAGTTTATGAAGCTTTTGTAAGTAGTGTTAATTGAATTTTGCTGAAAGTATGCAATATAATTTAAATAGGAAGATGGTAGTTTGCTGTATCCTGTCATTGCAGATTGTAGTAGCATGTTCACAGTCGGTGTTAAGACCTTTTATAGCTCAAATATTATACTGAAGGTCACTTTAAATGTAGAATTAAAACATACATCCATTGCTCTCAGCAGCAACAACTTCACTTTTTTATCCTGAACTATAGAAGTAAAACAATAACTTTATTAAGCCAGTGTAAGAAAACAAAAAGCATTCCTGATGCAGTTATGTTTTCCAGTGACTAAAACATACTCCATATAATCATATGTTGCAAGTTTTATTATAGAAGTAGGTGTGAGCATTTCATTGGTAAAAGTGCTGAGATAATATTATTATGGCACAATACAAAGCATTATTCTGCAGCAGTACACCTTGTGGACTTTGGTTTAGACATTGAGATGTTTTAGTTTCTTGTTGTCATTTTTATATTAATTTACAGATGCATTTCCAAAATTGTATTTACCCTTTTGTTTTTGAGTGTTACTCAAGCTTTCTGAGGTGTAAAATAATAACAGGCATGTTCTAGTAATGAATTGTACATTGTTGCTCTTCATTCACTGGATTACTTTGCTCTTTTATTATTTTGTGATGCTTCACTTAACAATGTATTTTACATTCCATGCGTGCAGTTCCTTTTCACCAAATTATTCCTGATTGTATACATTAATCTCCAGTCACATTTGACTAAAATAAATTGCTTTGATCTATTAAAGTTACCATTTATAATTACATTTTTGTTTAAGCAGATCACAAAACTTTTGTTTGGGGAGGGGGACTTTTAAGCTTGAAAAGGTTTGGATGTCACTGTCTAGAAGAGTGTTGCCGTTTGTTGCACAAAGACTGTCTTTTTAAACCATAAACATTTTCACTGATGAGTCTGACAGTTTTTCTTTGAATGCAGGTTACCATATATGGAGTATATTGATTCACAAAATCAAGAAATTATTTTAAACTGAGGTGCTGATTACATCCATATTTACCCTAAAATAATAAACGGATGATCCCAGAGTAGTAGCATTAACTCAGTATTTCATATCTCTGTTTTTATAGAATGAATAGTTTAGAGATGTCTTTGTGAAGCTTAAATGTGCTGTTGTAATTGTTGTAGTACAAGTGCAGATGTCAGAGAAATTTCTCACAGGTCAGTACCTCTTCACAAATTCTGACATGCATTTAGAGTGTTACCTCAAAAAGAAACATGTAAACATGTTACAGTTGCTGATGTCCAGTTGCACAAGATCCACTTGGACATGCTTGTTTAGCTTTCCTGCTATGTTAGTGACTTATTAATTAAATGTGTATGCTCCTGTGTTATAGCAAAATGACAACTAGTTTTTCAAGGTATGGAAACAGGCAAAGGTCCACCTTTCAAACAAGCAGCCGGAAAACTTTACAACACAAATATCGCTTACTTTTTACTTGAGTTTACGGATGCTGTTTCACCAGATGTTAGGTGGAGACTGGGTAGATAATAGGCTAGTAGCAGCAACTCAAATGCATCATTAACTCCCTTTAGTCTGTGCTGGTACCCACTTCAATATGAATTGTAAAGGATGACCCCCTCCAGCACATGAACACAGTTTTTCTGTTTCTACATTTGCTACAGTTATGCTTGTCACAGCAGCATTCTGCCTTTTCCAAGACTTGTTAAAGAATTTTCATATACAATTTCTATCGAGGCTATTCAGAACAGGTCACTGCCTAGGAGACCCTTTAATGTCTTTGTTTGCTGGGATATTTAATACCAGTATATCTTTAACCTGGATATAGGGTACCATTGCAAAAGGACATTGGAATCTTCAACAAAAAAGCAAAAAAAAAAAAAAAAATACACAGGCAGAAATTTCTCGAGATACCTCAAACTATGACTGTTATTACTGCTTTTATTCGTCACTGGCACCTGTGCAGAATTTCTACCAGTAATAGAGTCAGATAAGTGAATTGGCCAAGCAGTTTTCCATGTTTCACCTGAGTGGTGCCAGCCAAGGGGTTCCACGGCAGGAAATACCACATGTTAGGACTGCAACAGTGAAACGTGAAGGACATTCCTAGTTATTGCAGCTGAACTATCTCAGAATTCTGCAGCAGTTACTGCTTCTGTGTCAGTCACATTAATGGGCAGAGTGCGTCCTCTAAAATTGGATGTTAGGTTAAGCCCTGCTTCCTGATCTCAAGCTTTGATATAGTCATGATTTCAGATTATAACCACTTCTACTGTGGAGTTCACGTTGTTGTGCCATAGTTCCTCTTGGGTGTATGTTCCATGTCTCACTGTGTTGTTTACACATTTTACCTGTGATTTTGTAAGCTTTATGCTGTTCATTGCTTATTGAAAACTGTACTAGCATTTTATACAGCATTAGAGGCTACATTTCCCTACCATTTTTGCAGTCCTTCAGTCCCTTTTTCCAGCCCAGAACTCACATCTTGGTTTCAAGTGTTGGAGCAATTCCTTGTCTAACCCAGTTTTTCCTAATTTCTCCAGTTGACCTCTGCAGGTCTCTGGGAAAGGAAAACAAAGGTCTTATTTCTTATTCTCGGACACGGATCAGTGGTCATAAGTTTCAGTTCTTTAAACTCTAACAAGTTGGAATAGCCTTTGATGCCTGTCTCTCTTTGCCCAGAAGACCCACACTTTCATAATCTATCAGCACAATGCTGCATGTTCAGTGCCCTTTACCAAGGTAATCTGATCATCACAGCATTCAGTTTTCAAGTTGCAGGAGAATACCGAGTCACTGCATGTATATATCTCCTGCTTGACTTTCAAAATGATGTAGGGGCTGTCTGGATTCTCATACAGCATTTCATTATTCTCAGAAACATTGATGGTACTTGCCTCATGGAGAGTAGGCAAGGTTTAACAGTCACTTCTTAGGCAGTTTAAATAATACTGTCATTAAATAAATTACAAGCTGAAGATAAAGTGACAATCTGAAACACGTGATACTGAATAAAGATCAGTTAGTAAAATGGATTACCTCTTCACCCTGCTGACAAGATTCACATGCATCTGCCTTACCTGAATTCAGTAAGAGAAAAGACACTCGAAAGAATGAAGCCAATGTGAAGCAAATCAGTATTAGTGAAAGAATAGGCTTTGAATCAGACCATCGCTCAAAAAAAAAAAAAAAAACTAAAATAGAAGATCAACATCCACCGTCATTTAAATTAAAAAGATGTGGAACACACAAAACAAAACTGTAAATGGACCAAAACACACGAAAAACATAAGCACATCTGGAAAGTAAATAAGCAAGTACAAGCAAAGACTGTAAGCTGTATATCTTCAAAACCGAAGAGCCTAAAACCGTTGTAACTTTATAACTGAACAGTCATCTTTAATACCTTCTTAATTACAAAAGTAAACACTATTTTTGTAAAGGGGCAAGCCCTCCTGTACACTCCATTTGGGAATTTTTTTTTGCCCCTCACATCTGTTACTTAAATATACTAGCTACCTAGTCACACCAATATGAATCAAAGTAGTTATTCACAAATGGCTGTTATATCAAAAGGAATACTGTGTCAAGCTTCTCTGACTTGTCTACTATGTTGCTATATTGGCTCATCTTTAGTGGCATCATGCTTATTTCACTTGGTTGCCTCTTAGACGAGTAATTTGGTGTGCACACACTAAAGTGACCGTTTGTCACCTTGTGTGTCAGTGTTCGTATTCAGCCTACTGCAGCTTCATCTTACTTCTAATAAGAGCAGAAGCCCTACATAGTGAATGCCACTTTCTGCTTTGGGATTTCTTTAGTAAGGGTAAACAGCTTTATCATGAACCTCAGGAAAAAAGTGAAAAGAACTTCCTTTATTCCAGAGTCATTCATCTGTCACCTCACCTATTCCATTGTTGTTGCATTGCCGGATCTTGTATTATCCTGTTCATCCACTCTGAATGTTGGGAAATGTCCATCAAGATCTGATCCAACAGCTGATCACCCCTCTGAGTTTCCTCTGATCACAAAGCCAGCACTCGGATAAATTTTAGAAATTCTGTCATTTCAGCTCCTTTTTTGCTTTTTTCCTTCCCTTTTCTTGCAATTCTTTTTTTCTTCATTTGTCAGTTTCTACTTCATTATTGTTAATCAAGTGGGAAAAAAAACTTGCTTCTTCCCACACCTGTGACCAGCTGCAGAGGACTAGTTTATTCTAACTACTTCTCTTAATTTCCTTTTCAGTTGTCTTATATTAACAGTTGGGATTTACATGTATACACTCATTACATACATACGTGTGTAAGTATGTGTATGCATGTGCGTATATATTTCATCATATATGGATCTACGTTTTTAAATTGAAAGTGCGGTTCATTGAACCGTACTTCCTCAAACTCACTTTCACGGACTAAAAAAATAAAACTAACTAAAACAAAAAACACTACACACTATTATGAAGGGGTCTGTGCCCCCCAACCCCCCTACTTTAATATTATCACTCCGAAATTGCACTGCAGTGGGGAAAGGGAATATTCCCTTATCTTCACTATACTACAATCTCAACAAGACTTTCCTTAGTTGTACATCAACAGTATACATTGATGTACAACTAATGCAACATGCAAACTGCATGTTTTTTTTTGTTTACTTTAGTGAAAGTGCATTTCTGACAAAATGCACTTTCGCTAAAGTAATTTTGACAAAGTACGGTTCGATGAACCTTACTGTTGATCAAACAAATAGGACCCATATATATATATATATATATATATATATATATATATATATATATATATATATATATACACACACACAAATATATATATGGTGTGGATGGGAGGAGAAATGGCGTAGGAGTTATCCTGAAGGAACAGTATGCTAGGAGTCTTTTGGAGGTGAAAA